>NC_053028.1:56251454-56272788 GCF_003073215.2 Triticum urartu
GCAGACTCACAGGGCAGCGCGCCCTAATTAATTAGGCCCAGAAGCCTGCTATATAGAGGAGTTCGAAGAGGTAGCCGCGGTTGGGTTTATAAACCAGTGCGGCTGCCCTTCGCCGGGCGAGGTGGGACTAAACTTTGGGGTGGCAGCGCAAGGCCTTTAGTACCGGTTGGTGGCTCCAACCGGTACTAAAGGCCCCCCCTTTAGTACCGGTTGGTGGCTCCAACCGGTACTAAAAGCCTTCGTTTCCCGCCGCTTGGCCTGGCGAAAATAGGCCTTTAGTACCGGTTGGAGCCACCAACCGGTACTAAAGGCCCATCCTATATATATAGCTCTTACGAAAATTTCAGTTTCATCCCCACTTCGTCTCCAACCTCCGCCGCGCGCGCCGCTCGATCCCGTCGTCGCCGCCCGTCGTCCGTCGTCATCGTCGCTGTCCCCGCCGCCGCCCGTCGTCGTCGTCGTCTCGCGCTGCCGCCCCGAACGCCGCCGCCGTCCGTCGCCATCGCCGCGGCCGTACGTCTCTCTCTCGCTCCCGCACACACATACACACACATACATACACACACATACACACACACACCGGCGCCCCCGCCCCGTACGCCGGCGCCCCCGCTCGTACGTACGGGGTGGCGGCGTATACGGGGCCGCACACACACACACACATATACCACACACACACGCATACACACACACACATACACACATACGTACACACATATACGTATATATACACACATGCATACACACACATACACACACACACACATTTTTTTTACTTATTTTCTGTTTTTTAGAAAAGTTAATTAGATGATCGAATGTTAGATTAATGTCGAATGTTAGATGATGAATTAGCTAGCTAGATAGAAAAATTGTTGAACTAGAGATTAGAACTAGTTGAATAATTAATATAACTAGTTTATTTTTAGTAAGAAAATTTAGGTATATGAGATTAGAACTAGTGGAATAATTAATATAACTAGTTTATTTTTAGTAAGAAAATTTAGGTATATGAGATTAGAACTAGTTGAATAATTAATATAACTAGTTTATTTTAGTAAGAAAATTTAGGTATATGAGATTTGATGATCTAATTAAAATATTATTTGTAAATGAGTTTTTCTGTTTATTTAATTTTTTATATATTTTGAGTTTATATAAATGTTAGATTAATGTCGAATGTTAGATGAATTAGGTAGAAAAGTTAAATATATAGTAATGTCAATTGAATATACAGTTAGATATATTAATGTCAAATATTAGATGAATATATATTTGGCTAGATATAGGTGTTTAATGTTTCACCTATATGAACATAGGAAATGTCATCTGACGACGAAAAAGATTTTATTTTGTGCGAACACTGTGAAGACCAGCGCGGCCTGTGCGACCAAAATTTCCTTGTTGATGGTAGGCGCTTCAGCATCAAGCTGGATGAGACATTCGAAGTTGATACAGTAAGTCACTTTGTCAATTATTATTTGAATGCAAAACTTATGCTTCATTTGATTCAACTTATAATTTTAAATTTTCACTATTCTACTAGCGCATCCCCTACCATGCAAGAATTTTTGTCTTGGATAAGATAGGTTTTAGTGCTATAGAAGATATGGAGGTAAAAAGAGTTTACTTGAAGACGGAGCATGGTTATACTTTCAACGTCAAATTATATAATGGAGACACATACACCCATTTTGAATGCAAAACTTGGCAAGCACTATGCAAGGCTTATGCATTTGAGCCTGATATGGTAGACAGGACCTACTACTGCCCCGGGGCTCAACTAAACTGCGAGGAGATAAGTCATTATGTTTCATGGCTTGAGGATCTTAATACTGTCAAGACAATTTTTTTCCTAAACTTAGAAATGTTAGTATATTAATATATTAATTACTATACGATGTTGTTCAACAGGGACTTCCGATGACAGTTGTGCCTCAGTGGATCGAGACAAAAGGTCGCATGTCAATGGTTAGCTTACGACCAAGATTTCCTACATTGCACATGAGTGCATTCAGGTTTTCTGAAAGCGAAGAATGCTTAATAGTGAAAGATTGGAGCAAAATTGTTAACGATCGCAGAGAAGTACTAGGGGGCAGTAAGGAGAAGCGCAACCCAAGATTAGGAGACAGATTCATCTGCATGCTCCAGTATGATGAATCAGGAGAGCTATACATGTTCAATGCTATTCTACCAGCTGAGAGGGAGCAGCAGGATCAGTAGCTACTAGTTCATGCTCTTAATTAGTACTTGTCTCATGTCCGTGTCCTGAACTTCGATCTTGGTGACGATTATGTTGAACTTGATGATATCTTTGCTTCTGTTACAAAGTGAATGTTTCCTCTTTAAGCTAGCCAGCGTTGATGATGATTAGATAGCTAGCGCGGTAATGACTATGATGATTAAATAGTGGTAATTAGACGACTACGATGATTTTTAGCTAGCTAGAGTTTATTTATTTATTAATATGCGATGATGATGATGATGATGACTACAACTCATTATAACGTAAAACAATCCTAAATTAAATTGATAACACAAATTTAATTGAAAAATACAAAATAAAACAAAAACCCACAACCATTTAGTACCGGTTGGCTCCCGGCCCCCGGAGCTGGCTCATGCCACGTGGTTCCCCTTTAGCACCGGTTCGTGCTGAACCGGTACTAAAGGGGGGGGGCCTTTAGTGCCGAAACGTTAGTGCCGGTTCCATAACCGGCACTAAAGTCCCTTACAAACCGGTACTAATGGCCCGTTTTCTACTAGTGTAAGTGTCCTTTTCACAGAACATTCGAAGATTCTAGGATATTTAGCTCACACCGCAACTTGCTAAATCTCTTCTCATCCAAGGGCTTTGTGAAGATATCGGCTAGCTGTTCTTCAGTCTTCACATGCTCAATAGAAATGTCGCCCTTCAACACATGATCACCAAGAAAATGATGACGAATCTGAATGTGCTTTGTCTTCGAGTGCTGAACTGGGTTGTGAGCAATCTTGATGGCACTCTCATTGTCATAGAAGAGAGGCACATTCTTCATGTTGACGCTGTAGTCCTTGAGAGTTTGCTTCATCCATAGCAATTGGGCACAGCAAGAACCAGCGGCAATGTACCCAGCTTCAGCAGTAGATAGTGATACGCAGTTCTGTTTCTTCGAGGACCAATAGACCAAAGATCGTCCGAGGAAATGACATGTAGCAGATGTTGACTTGCGATCCACACGATCACCAGCATAGTCAGAGTCAGAATTTCCAACGAGATCAAAAGCCGAGCCCTTGGGGTACCATAATCCAAGTGTTGGTGTGTGAGCTAGATATCGAAGAATATGCTTCACAGCCTTATGGTGTGATTCCTTTGGTGCAGCTTGAAATCGGGCACACATGCAAACACTAAGCATTATATCTGGCCTAGATGCACATAATTATAATAAGGAACCTATCATGGAGCGGTATACCTTATGATCGAAGTCAATACCATTTTCATTGGTGCACAGATGGCCATTTGTGGGCATAGGAATTTTGACGCCTTTGCAATCTTGCATGCCGAATTTCCTCAATACATCCTAGGTATTTCTCCTGAGATATGAATATGCCATTGTGTTGTTGACGAATTTGAAGACCTAAGAAGAATTTCAACTCTCCCATACTTAGACATTTATATTCTTCACTCATCATATAGGCAAATTCATCACTATAACGTTGGTCAGTACAGCCAAAGATAATATCATCAACATATACTTGGCACACAAACAATTCACCATCATAAGATTTAGTGAAAAGAGTAGGGTCGAGTGAACCGGGTTTGAAGCCTTTCTTCGTGAAGAGTTTCTTCAAGGTATCATACCAAGCCCGTGGGGCCTGCTTGAGGCCATAGAGGGCCTTGTTGAGTCTGAAGACTTTGTCAGGATTCTTTGGATCTTCAAAACCTAGGGGTTGAGCAACATATACTTCTTCCTCAAGCTTACCATTGAGGAATGCACTTTTCACATCCATTTGATACAAAGTGATATCATGATGGTTAGCATAAGCAAGTAATATGCGAATAGCCTCAAGTCTAGCAACAGGTGCAAAAGTTTCATCGAAATCAATTCCTTCAACCTGTGTGTAGCCTTGAGCTACAAGCCGTGCCTTATTCCTCACCACAAGGCCATTTTCATCTTGCTTGTTGCGGTAGATCCACTTTGTGTCGATGATATTGTGCTTGCGAGGATCTGGACGTTTGACCAGTTCCCAGACATTGTTAAGCTCGAACTGATGTAATTCTTCTTGCATGGCCTGAATCCACTCAGGCTCCAGAAATGCTTCATCTACCTTAGTGGGCTCTGTAATAGAGACAAAAGCATACTGCCCACAAAAGTTAGACAAATGTGAAGCTTTTGAGCGTGTGAGAGGACCTGGCGCTTTGATGTCATTGATGATCTTTTCAACTTGCACTTCTTTTGCAATGCGAGGATGAGCTGGTTGTCGTTGAAGAATTTGATCAGCGTTTTCTTCAACACCATTTTCTTCAGCATTTTCTTCAGGTGCATTAGCTCGACGTTCTTCATGTTCTGGAATGACTTCTTCAGCAGATTCTTCAGTAGGAATGACATCCTCAGTAGCCTTGAACTTGATAGTTTCCTCAGGTGCTGGTTCATCTATCATAGTAGGTAGGTGCTCTCTTTGCGAGCCGTTAGTTTCATCGAACCGCACATCTGAAAGTGCGTTATATCGACTAGAGGGGGGGTGAATAGGCGATTTTTATGAAATTCTTCACTGAGGAATTTGCTGGTGAGGAAATTCCTTAGCGAAGAACTACTAACAGCGGAATAAGTACTCAAAAGTAAACACAACAGAATACAAGCATAGTCATCATGATGAAATGAAGACAGACACAGAGTACAGGAAGCGTAATCACAGGATAACACAGGATGAAGACAAACAGACTGAAGAAATTGAACTGAGGAAATTGAGAAAGTCTTCAGTCAAAGTCTTGAAACATAGATATGAACAAACATACAGCACAGTTATGAGGAAATGAAAGAGTTGAGGAAATGGAACCAGTAAGCTCAGTGAAGACAATGATTTGGTAGACCAGTTCCAACTGATGTCTCAGTTGTACGTCTGGTTGGAGCGGCTGAGTATTTAAACTCGAGGACACACAGTCCCGGACACCCAGTCAAGGACACTTAGTCCAAGACACCCAGTCCTCACCGTATTCTCCTTGAACTAAGGTCACACAGACCTCGTCCAATCACTCGTGGTGAGTCTTCACGCGACTTCCAAACCTTCACAAACTTGGTCACCCGGCGATCCACAATTCCTCTTGGATGCTCTAGACCATGACGCCTAACCATCTGGAAGAAGCACAGTCTTCAAAGGTAACAAGCGTCGGATCCACTCAGGATCAATCTCTTCAGTGATGCTCAATCACTTGGGGTTTGTAGGTGTTTGGGTTTTGGGTTTTTGGTTTTTCCTCACTTGATGATTTTCGCTCAAAGTTCTCGGAGGATGGGTTGCTCTCCAATGAAAAGTGTCAGTTTCTCTCGGAGCAGCCAACCATCTAGTGGTTGTAGGGGGGTAGCTATTTATAGCCTAGGGAGCAGCCCGACATGATAAGACATAAATGCCCTTCAATGATATGACTGTTAGGTGGATAGATATTTTGGAACAGCTGGCGCATAGCATAGCAACGGTCGGAATTTTGAGTAGCAAAATCCTCAGGGCTATCATGTTCCTCACTGTGTAAGCAATCCGCACTGGTGAATTCATAACTCCTCAGTCAGGACAAATTCCTCAGAGACCAGAAGAACTTCGTCTCTGTCACTGAAGAAATTGACTGAACTGTATGAGATTTCCAATGGCTTCACTCGAAGGGATTGGTAGGTGTAGGATTTTGAGTTGAGCATCACATGGAAATTTTTCCTTAGTATTTCCTCGACCCCCTTTAACAGTACGGTGTTTCCTATGACTCAAGAAAGAGAAAAACAAAACTATGAAAACGAAAGTCTTCAAGCTTCATATTCCTCACATGAATATCAAGTCTTCATGGACACACCAATTTCTTCACTTTCAAAGTCTTCATGAAAGTCTTCAGAAATACCAAAATCTTCAGTCGAAGATATTCATTTTTAGAGGTCGACTTTTCCTGTAAATATCAAACTCCTCATAGACTTATAGACCTGTGTACACTCACACACGCATTAGTCCCTTAACCTATAAGTCTTCAATACACCAAAATCACTAAGGGGCACTAGATGCACTTACAATCTCCCCCTTTTTGGTGATTGATGACAATATAGGTTAAGTTTTCAACGGGGATAAACATATGAAGTGTAAATACTGATATTGAGGAATTTGATTGCAAGATATAGAAGAACTCCCCCTGAAGATGTGCATAGTGAGGAATTTGCTTTTGAAGCAATGCACGCTTGAAGAGTTGAATCATGGGGATCTCCCCCTATATCTTGTAATTCATACACGCATTTAACACATAATATGAAGAATTTGAAATGCATGATGAAATATGGTACCTGATGAAATTCAGCATGCGTGCAATAATATTAACGAGGAATAAGCATGCAGAATAGTGCATCAAGAGTATCAGAGCACAGTGCATCAAAAGTATCAGAGCACCATCGAGTTTAAGATTACAACTCGATCCAATAAAGTTTCAGAAGAACGAGAGTTATAACTTAGCAAAAAATCGCCCATATAGTAGACCCGCTTGAAGACTAACTTATATTTCTCCCCCTTTGTCATCGAATGACCAAAAGGATCGAAAATGAGGACTAATGCGCTGAAGATAATCATGTTGATGAAGGAGCGCCAGCGTTGTTGGGGTCGTTGGTTGATGTAGGGCCTGCCGCAGTGTCATCCAAATATTCATGTTCATCAGTGTCAGGCGATGAAGAATATGAGCTGGCCACCAGAGAAGGAACCTTAACCTTCTTGAATTTCTTCGGTGGAGGTGCAGACCAGTCAAAATCTTCATTAAGACCCATGTTCTTCAGAGCTTCTTCACCATTCAGAGTGACATGATTGCCCAGGTGCGACCGAAGACTTGATGGAGGTAGTAGTGGTTTTTCTTCACTGCATTGTGTGTGGCAGTGATGTTGTGAAAAAGTGAACCAAACTGACGCTTAACCCATTTGTGATTTCGATCCACCTTCTGGTGAAGACTAAGCAGAAGTTCATGGTCTCTCATCACGCGCGAAGCAGTAGCTTGAGGAGTGGACGTGGGAGCATTGGCAGAGACATGTGTGGCGGTGTAATCACTGGTGGAATAAGATGCAGCTTTGCGAAACTGACCATCCAATGGATGAATGCCTTCATCAATTACAGCTGGTGCCTTGCCCTTTCCATCAACTGAGGAATATGTTTGCTTGAGGACTTCAATTGGGGGCAAGTAGCTAAGATGATTCTGGAAATCAGCTTTGTAGTTGAGTGAAGACCTTGTCCTGAGGAATCTCATGATCTAAGGTGCATAAGGCTTCAGCTCAAACGGAGACAGTGCAACATTGGCCATAGTCCTAATGAACAAATCGTGATAATTGATAGGAATGCCATGAACGATGTTGAATACCAGATTCTTCATGAGGCCAACAATTTCCTCATCAGATGAGTCGTGACCTTTGATAGGACTAATTGTCCTCGTAACAATACGATAAACAGTTCTGGGCACGTACAACAATTCCTTCACGAGGAATTTGGTTCTTGGTGCTTGAGCTGGCTTCAAAGGTTTCATCAGCACCTACATGTAATGATGTGTGAGCTCAGGTTCACTGTAAATGCAGCGAGCTTCTTCAAGGGGAGGAATGAGTGGTAGAGCACGAAGCAATTCAAAGGCTGGTGCAGTGTAGTGAGTGTTTTCAGACATCCAGTCCAGAACCCATGAATTCACATCTTCAGCATCTCCGATGATGTGCAGCATTGCATAAAATTGAAGAATCAGTTCTTCATTCCAATCGCAGATGTCAAAGCAGAAGTTGAGTAGTCCAGCATCATGAAGAACACTGAGGACTGGTGTGAAGCACGACAGAGATTCCATATCCACATGAGGAATATGCTCATGGTAGAAAATCTTCCCCTTGTTGAATAGCACTGAGGAATAGAAATTGGCTTGACTAGTAGTCCAGAAACGCCTCTTCCTAATGCGAGCAGAGTCATATGGGTTGTAATCTTCGAAGAATACGTGCTCGCCGAAGAAATCATCAGCCTTGAACTTTTGCTTGCGTGAGAGTGGATCCTTTGGCTTCGGTAGAGGAGTGTAAGTGAGTTGCATCACGACCTCAGGAAGCTCAATCGCAGGTTCTTCAGGCTGAGAAATTTCTGGTTCCTCCTCAGTGGCAGTCTGCGTCGTTGGTTGTTCAGCAGCAGCAGTTTCCTCAGCGCTAGTGGATGGAATTTCCTCATGGACAGATGCAGTGGGATGATTTTCTTCAGAGTCCAGGTGAACAGTTTGTGTGGGGGACTGAGGAATTTGTTGTAGAGGGGTGAACTTTGGAGAGTTTGGATGCTGATTTTCCCAGAATTCATCACAGATTACGGGTGTGGAGCAGCCAATGTCCACATGTTCATCTTCCATTTCTTCAACGCCAGCCTCTTCAGCTGTGAACTGAGGCATAGGCGAGGAGATGATAGATGTTGAAGGGATCGCATCTACTTCAATTTCTTCATCCAACGGTTCAGACGAAGCAGCAGAATGAGTTGCTTCATCAGATCCGCTGGGGATCACATATTCTTCATCAAAAGGAAAAAGGTCCTTTGATGGCCTGGTTGAGATGGGAACAGCATCAATCGGATGTGCAAATGAACTTGTCATAGGCTTCATTTTCTTTGGAGCTGAAGAATCTGAAGCAGCTGATGCTTTCCTTTTCTTCACTGCAGCACGTTCTGCAGCCTTGGTCTTCTTCACATCTGATGCAGATGGAAGGATTGGAGTTGAAGTTGGTGCAGGAGCAGCTGAGGAATCTGGTTGATTTTCTTCAGGCACAACTGATGCAGTTGCCCTGAGTTATTCAGTTTCTTCAGGCGGACCAGTAGTGGGTGCCCTGGCAATTTCTTCAATGGCTGGAATGCAGTCATCAGCCCTGGAACTCACATTTTCTTCAGCAGCCTGATTGTCATCAGCGGTGCTGGCATTTTCTTTAGTAGGCTGAGCAGATGCTTCAGCCTAAGGAATTTCCTGTTGCGTTGGGGCAGCAACTTTGAAGTGAACTGTTCAGTTATCTTTACAAATCTAACTTTGGCTCCTTGCCAATCAGCATAGTAGGCTTTGAAGTCATCGCTGAGGGTTTTGATTTCAGATTGGATTTTTACAAGTTCATCAGTTGTCATAGTGACAACGTTGTTCTTCAAAAATTTCTCCTTCTTGTATTGCGCTTTCTTGATCTGCCTGGCCTTCTCAAATTTCCACTTTTTCTTTAATGAAGTGGGTCAGCATGTGAATTTGGCCAGGAGTCAGCTTGAAGTCAGGCAAGGGAGTGTTGAGGTCCTTGTGCCAATCATCAATGTAGTCGAGGATCAGCTTGGGATCCAAAAGCAGTGGCACCTCTGATCCATTGGCTCTAGCTGTTGGGGAACGTTGCAGAAAACAAAATTTTTCCTACGGTTTCACGAAGATCCATCTATGAGTTCATCTAGCAACGAATGATTGGATTGCATCTACATACCTTTGTAGATCACGCGCGGAAGCGTTCAAAGAACGGGGATGAGGAAGTCGTACTCGACGTGATCCAAATCACCGGAGATCCTAGCGCTGAACGGACGGCACCTCCGCGTTCAACATACGTACGGTCAGCGTAACGTCTCCTTCTTCTTCATCCAGCAAGGGGGAAGGAGAGGTTGAGGAAGATGGCTCCAGCGGCAGCACGACGGCGTGGTGGTGGTGGAGCTGCAGTACTCCGTCAGGGCTTCGCCAAGCTCTATGGAGAAGGAGGGGGTGTTGAAGAGGGAGAGGGAGGCACCAAAGGCGTGGTGTGAGAGGCCCTCCCTCCCCCCACTATATATAGGGGGGCTAGGGGGGGCGGCGGCCCAAGGAGATGCAATCTCCTAGGGGGCGGCGGCCAAGGGGTGGGGGGCTTGCCCCCCAAGCAAGGGGGCGCCCCCCTTAGGGTTTCCCCCACCCTAGGCGCATGGGCCCTAGGGGAAGTGGCGCCCCAGCCCACTTTGGGCTGGATCCCTTCCCACTTCAGCCCATGGGGCCCTCCGGGATAGGTGGCCCCACCCGGTGGACCCCCGGGACCCTTCCGGTGGTCCCGGTACAATACCGGTGATCCCGAAACTTGTCCCGATGTCCGAAATAGCACTTCCTATATATAATTCTTTACCTCTGGACCATTCCGGAACTCCTCGTGACGTCCGGGTCTCATCCGGGACTCCGAACAACATTCGGGTTACTGCATATACATATTCCTACAACCCTAGCGTCACCGAACCTTAAGTGTGTAGACCCTACGGGTTCGGGAGACATGTAGACATGACCGAGATTGCTCTCCGGTCAATAACCAACAGCGGGATCTGGATACCCATGTTTGCTCCCACATGCTCCTCGATGATCTCATCGGATGAACCACGATGTCGAGGATTCAAGCAACCCCGTATACAATTCCCTTTGTCAATCGGTATGTTACTTGCCCGAGATTCGATCGTCGGTATCCCAATACCTCGTTCAATCTCGTTACCGGCAAGTCACTTTACTCGTACGGCAATGCATGATCCTGTGACCAAACACTTGGTCACTTTGAGCTCATAATGATGATGCATTACCGAGTGGGCCCAGTGATACCTCTCCGTCATACGAAGTGACAAATCCTAGTCTTGATCCGTGTCAACCCAACAGACACTTTCGGAGATACCCGTAGTATACCTTTATGGTCACCCAGTTACGTTGTGACGTTTGGTACACCCAAAGCACTCCTACGGTGTCCGGGAGTTACACGATCTCATGGTCTAAGGAAAGGATACTTGACATTGGAAAACTCTAGCAAACGAACTATACGATCTTGTGCTATGTTTAGGATTGGGTCTTGTCCATCACATCATTCTCCTAATGATGTGATCTTGTTATCAATGACATCCAATGTCCATAGTCAGGAAACCATGACTATGTGTTGATCAACGAGCTAGTCAACTAGAGGCTTACTAGGGACATGTTGGTGTCTGTTATTCACACATGTATTACGATTTCCGGATAACACAATTATAGCATGAATAAAATACAATTATCATGAACAAGGAAATATAATAATAATCCTTTTATTATTGCCTCTAGGGCATATTTCCAACAGTCTCCCACTTGCACTAGAGTCAATAATCTAGTTACATTGTGATGAATCGAACACCCATGGAATTCTGGTGTTGATCATGTTTTGCTCTAGGGAGAGGTTTAGTCAACGGATCTGCTACATTCAGGTCCGTATGTACTTTACAAATATCTATGTCTCCATCTTGAACATTTTCATGAATGGAGTTGAAGCGACGCTTGATGTGCCTTGTCTTCTTGTGAAACCTGGGCTCCTTGGCAAGTGCAATAGCTCTAGTGTTGTCACAGAAGAGCTTGTTCGGCCCCGACGCATTGGGTATGACTCCTAGGTCGGTGATGAACTCCTTCACCCAAATTGCTTCATGTGCTGCCTCCGAGGCTGCCATGTACTCCGCTTCACATGTAGATCCCGCCACGACGCTCTGCTTGCAACTGCACCAGCTTACTGCCCCACCATTCAAAATATACACGTATCCGGTTTGTGACTTAGAGTCATCCAGATCTGTGTCGAAGCTAGCGTCGACGTAACCCTTTACGACGAGCTCTTCGTCACATCCATAAATGAGAAACATTTCCTTAGTCCTTTTCAGGTACTTCAGGATATTCTTGACCGCTGTCCAGTGTTCCTTGCCGAGATTACTTTGGTACCTTCCTACCAAACTTACGGCAAGGCTTACATCAGGTCTGGTACACAGCATGGCATACATAATAGAACCTATGGCTGAGGCATAGGGGATGACACTCATCTCTTCTATATCTTCTGCCATGGTCGGACATTGAGCTGAGCTCAATTTCACACCTTGTAACACAGGTAAGAACCCCTTCTTAGACTGATCCATATTGAACTTCTTCAATATCTTATCAAGGTATGTGCTTTGTGAAAGACCTATGAGGCGTCTCGATCTATCTCTATTGATCTTGATGCCTAATATATAAGCAGCTTCTCCAAGGTCCTTCATTGAAAAACTCTTATTCAAGTAGGCCTTCATGCTGTCCAAGATTTCTATATCATTTCCCATCAAAAGTATGTCATCTACATATAATATGAGAAATGCTATAGAGCTCCCACTCACTTTCTTGTAAACGCAGGATTCTCCATATGTAACATCCCAAATTTGCAATTTGGAATGTTATACATTAGATCATCATGCATGTCATATTTTCTTGCATTTTGCCCGATCCTAGAAATTTCACGCAACTCAAGGACCCTCGGAGAGAGTTGGAGATTTCGTTATTTTCATATTTGAGTTTTCTCAAACTTTGAAAAGAGGATCATTTGGTTTATTTTATTTCATCTTCAATTATTTTTCCAATATCAAAATAAGAGAGGGAATAATATGACTTTCCCAAAATTGAGGAAAAATGAAGATTTAATAAATAGGTCAAATTTTTGGTTTCGGTGTTTGTTTGCTTTTATTTGGATAGGGAAAAATGTGTGTTTTCAAAAATTGCATTTTAGGTCCGGAGTAAAGTTCATTTTGTTCGGCTCATTTTTAGGAGTCGGGGAAAATTTACTTTAGAAATTTTGGAGTTCGTTTAGATTTTCTTTCTTTTGTTTTTCTGCGCGCCTAACCGTTTAAAAAAAAACTCCCGCAGGCCAGCCGGGCCAAGGCCCAGCCAGCCGGCTGGCCGCCCCAGCCTCCCAGCCGCCGCCGCCTCGCCTCTAGGCCGAGTCCTAGTAGGACTCTAGGCCGGTAGCCCCCCCTCTTCCCTTTGTTTCGTTTTCCTTTTGCTACTCTATTTCTTGTCCCCTACCCCAAGAAACCCCCTCCCCTCCCCAATATAAATACCCCAAGAAACCCCCTCCCCTCCCCAATATAAATACCCCAACACCCCCCCTCTAAACCCATCAAATCAAACCCCAAGCCCCAAGCCGCGCCCCACACCCGCACCGCCGCCCCTTGCCCACGTCGCCGTCGCCGCACCTTGCCCCCGCGTCTCTTTTCCTCGGATCGTTTTCTTCTAAATCGTTCCGATTCTTTTCTTATCTTTCGATTTGTTTTCTTTCCGGTTCTTCTCTAAACCGTTCCGGTTTTCTAGATCGGTTTTTTGTTTCGGTTTTCTTCCGAAACCCTAGATCGGTTTTCGTTCTTCTTTCGGACCGTTCGTCTCAACGAACGTGATCACCGATTCCTTTCCCGGTTAACGACGTCCGTTCGTTTAACCGCTCTTCGTTTCCTTTCTCGTCGGTTTTATTCCGTGTTTTTTCCGATCGCGATCTCAGATCCGATCTTCGTTCTAGTCTTTCTTCTCGCTCGTTTATCGGAATCAGGTGATTCAAGCGCCTGGAGTTTCGTTTCGAAACCGCCGTTCTATCTAATCAACTTAAACAAGTTTTTGCCCCGGTAAAATTTGACCTAGTTTCAACTTGCTAGAACCGAGTTGTTTTCTTCCGCCGTTTGTTTTCCGTTGTTTGTTCGGTTCGTTCTTTATTTGCAACCGGAGTTCTTAAGTTGAACTTTCTGGTTCGTTCTCTCGTTCGAGTTTTACCTGTGCATTAGATGAGTACTTATTGTGTGCTTGTTGTTTGTCTGCGATAGATCACCCGGATTGCGTCGCTTGTTACTTCGAAACCCTAGGACTCGCGGATCATCACCAAGGCAAGTAACACTTTGATCATACCTTTTCTACAACCCATGTTTTATTGCATTAGATCAATCCTCTCACCTTGCATGATTAGGATCTAATTAAATTGTGGGATGGGAAGTAGATGAGGTAGTACCTATCACCTGTATTACTATGAAACCTTGGGAGTTACTTCTACGTTTGCTTATTATGCCATGCTATGCTAGTAGACGTGGATTGGATGAGTGATATCCATGACAGATGTGAGTTGATAATTTTAATGGTTTATCTAAGGTGGCTCTAAGGTGGCAACTTAAACACACATCTGGGTGGATTGAGGCACCTGGGTATTCCAGGATTGCCTGTTTTTTTGGACCGCCACCCAGGCTCAAAGGGATCATGAGATTATTCATGCTAGAAACTTCCGTGTGCAGCCACAAGCTATTATGGGCTCTAGCATAGTTGACTAAGTTGTGCGAACTCTTACGGTGGTAGACTAGCAGATGTAGGGGGATGTAGGTGGTACGGTCTACCCGATCGTAAGGTGCTAGCGCTTCTGAAAGACTATGTCTCGGTCATCCGTTCTTCTCAAACACCATGTAGTGCGAGAAATCCAACGGAGGCGATCGAGTCTTGTGGGGAAAAGTGCGCAAACCTCTGCAGAGTGTAATAAACTAATCATGATTAGCCGTGTCCCGGTTATGGACATCTTGAGTATCTAGTACTTGGATTATGTGAATCTCAACATGTTACTTCTAATTAATGTTGTTGGGTTTTAATTGATGTTTTAATTGGGATTGAGAATGCTTGTCAACCATTCTCAATGTTTAACAACCACCATGATAGTTAAATAAATTTATTCCTTTGTAGTAGGGAAAAATTGGCTTTACGCAAAACTGTAACCATAGAGCTTTCCACCAGCCATATGCATATAGTATAGCTGTTTCTTCATTACTCTCTATGTGTTACTTTGCCAGCATATTCCATGTGCTGACCCGTTTTCGGGCTGCAACGTTCATGTTGCAGACTTTTCAGACGACGAGTAAGGTGCTTTTAGGTCGTGGTTCTATACTCAGTGATGCCGTTGGAGTTGATGGACCCATTTATCTTCCGAGTCTTCCGCTGTTATCATTATTAGATGGCCTTAAGCCATATTTATTGTAATAAGTTCTCTTTGAGACAACGATGTAATAAGTGTGTGATTGCCACTCTGCTATAAATCCTTCGATGTACTGTGTGGTGTCAGCATTACTGATCCAGGGATGACACCGAGCACAGAGCTTGATCCATTCGGGTCGGGTCGCCTCGGGTCGCGACAGAGATGGTATCAGAGCACACGCTGACTGTAGGCCACGACCACTAAGTTAAAGCCATAGATCGCCATTCTCTTCTCATTTTCTAACTCCTCATCTTTTCTACTCTTTTAGGATGACGCACGCAAAGATTAAGTACGCTCAACCGGATGAAGGCACACCATTTGGATTTCACCTGAAGGAAGTCACCAAGTACCTGAACATTGGATTACCAAGCTTCACGGGAACCTTCAACGCCACTCTGCCTGAAGAGGAACGCTGGAAGATTCAAGCTCACGTTCCGGGAAGGACATTCGCGCCAATCACGAAGCCTATAGATAGTGTTTTCAATGCACCAACCTGGAGTCTGGGAAAGAGCATGGCAGCTCATATCACCATAGGACGCATTGGATAAGTTTATCAAGAAGACCTCAAGGACACTATCTACCAGATTTGCGGACGCCGAGATGAACAATGGGAGTTAGTCAGCACCAAGAAGGATAGATCCATTGCATCTTTCATCCAGTAGTTAAACCAGCACATTCGATGCCACGAGAACCAGATGTGTAATGATATGATAGAATTGAAGAATGCAAAGGCAAGGATCATCGAGCTAGAAGGAGAACTGAAGTCTACACGCAAGGACTACATGGACGAGATCGTAGCTCTAGCAAGGCACAATGGTGATCTTAAGCAGGAGATTGAAGCACTCAAGAGGAAGTTAGCATCCAAGGAGGACGACGAGTACGTCGCATGTCCGGACAACTATATCATCATCGACGACACCGATTCGGATCCAAGTGAACCCGACTTTGAAGACGAAGCTGGAGCAGATATCATGGAGTCTTCCACCGGTTCAAATTTCTAGATGACCACCAGATAGTAGTAGTATTCCCCCATGTAAACACAATAGTTCGAGCACTTTTGCGATAGTTTTAGACCGATTGTAAGCCCTTGTTTGATTGAATGAAGTGATTTTGTGTGCATTTGCTCATGTGCATTGGGGTAGTGTTTTCCCTTTAGACCTCATCTATTCTCAATTCTCGTCTTTTCTAAACCCTCAGATGCCTCCGAGACGTGACAATGGATTTCCACCGGAGCTCACTCAGTTGATCCAGCAACTGAATCAATTGATGCAGATGTTAGTCCAGAACCAGCAGAACAACAACAACAACCCACCACCACCACCACCTGTTGACCACTTAGCCCGTTTCCTTAGGCTGAATCCGCCGGTGTTTTCCAGTAGCACCGCGCCAATAGTAGCAGACGATTGGCTCCGCAAGATAGGAAGGGAGTTGACCACTGCAGGATGCATGGATGGTGAGAAAGTGAAGTTTGCCGCACACCAGCTTGACGGACCCGCGGCAGCATGGTGGGAGAATTTCACAGCCACTTACCCAGTTGACACTGTCACATGGGATCAGTTTCAGCAAGCTTTCTGCACTGCCCATGTTTCAGCAGGAGCTATGGCCATAAAGAAGCGTGAGTTTTGCAACTTACGCCAAGGAGGAAGGACAGTTGGCCAGTACGTTGACGACTTCAGCAAGTTAGCACGTTATGCCCCAGATGACGTTGCTACAGATGCAGCTAAGCAGGAGAAGTTTCTGGAAGGATTGAATGATGAACTAAGCATGTAGTTGATGGTAGCGAGTTTCAACAACTACCAGGAGTTGCTAGATCGTGCCATCATGATTGAAGGAAAGCAATAGCAGATTGAGAACCACAAGAGGAAATATGGACAGGGGGAGTATAACTCTGGAGCCCAGCAGAAGCCCCGTTTTGCCCCTAAACTGGGATTTCAGTTTCAGCACACCCATGGAGGAGGTAGCTCGCACAACCATAATGGCCACAAGAATGGTAATGGGAATGGAGGAAGCAACAGCCAGAACCGGACCACCCCATCCACCCCAGCCAAGAAGGACCTGAGCCACGTCGCTTGCTATAAGTGTTCGAAGCCAGGGCATTATGCAAATGAATGTCCTGAAGGCCAGAATGGAAATGGCAATGGAAGCTCTGGGAAGAAACCAAACCCTTTCAATAGGGGACAGGTGAACCACGTTAATGTGGAGGAGGTTGAAGATCAGCCCGATGCAGTAACCGGTAAGTTTTTGGTTAAGTCATTTACCGCACTCGTTCTTTTTGATACTGGTGCATCGCATTCATACATATCAAGGGGATTTGTGGAAAAGTATAACCTGCCCACTAGGATTCTTAAAACACCTATGCTAGTAAGCTCACCAGGAGCAGAGTACATGGCCAGACAAGGATGTTTCCAAGTGCCATTAGGTATAGGAAGGCATGTTTTCCCAACGGATTTAATTATTCTGGAATCACAAGGTCTGGATGTGATTCTTGGTATGGATTGGCTATCGATGTATGGAGGAAACATCGATTGCGCCAGTAAGACAATTTTGCTTACCACACCAGAAGGAAGAAGGATCAAGTATGTATCCCGGCATGTGCCAAACAGGACACAAGTAAATTCCTTATCAGGTGTTGTGTAGGAGGAAGTACCAGTGGTAAAGGATTTTCCTGATGTATTTCCTGAGGAATTACCAGGCATGCCACCGGACAGAGACATTGAGTTTTTGATTGAGTTATTGCCAGGTACAGGCCCAATATTGAAGCGACCGTACCGGATGCCAGCAAAGGATGGTGGAAATTAAGAATCAGATTAAGGAGTTATTGGATAAAGGTTACATTCGCCCAAGTTCTTCGCCTTGGGGATCGCCCGTACTTCTAGTGGAAAAGAAGGATGGATCATTAAGGATGGTTGTTGATTATCGGGGATTGAATGAAGTAACCATCAAGAATAGGTACCCACTACCAATGATCAACGATCTGTTTGATCGATTGCAAGGAGCTAAAGTGTTTTCCAAGATCGATTTGCGATCAGGGTACCATCAATTGAAGATTTGAGAGCAGGACATACCTAAGACAGCATTCACCACGAGATATGGACTGTATGAGTATACCGTTATGTCATTTGGATTGACTAATGCACCTGCCTATTTTATGAACCTGATGAACAAAGTGTTTATGGAGTTTTTGGATAAGTTCGTCGTAGTGTTCATTGATGACATCCTAGTTTATTCAAAGAATGAAGAGGAGCATAAGAAACATTTGCGTTTGGTTTTTGAGAAACTAAGGGAACATCAGTTATACGCCAAATTTAGCAAATGCGAGTTTTGGTTAAAGGAAGTTGGATTCCTCGGACACGTTATATCCGGAGAAGGTATAGCAGTTGACCCCACAAAGGTTGAGACCGTAACCGAATGGGAAGCACCAACAACGGTTGGAGAGATCCGGAGTTTTCTTGGACTCGCAGGATACTACCGGAGATTCATTGAGAATTTCTCAAAGATTGCGAAGCCTATGACTGAATTGTTGAAGAAGGATACTAAGTTCAAATGGACTAAGGAGTGTGAGGCTAGTTTCCAGGAGTTGAAGAAACGTTTGGTCACCTCACCAGTATTGATTTTGCCAGATCAGACCAAGGATTATGAGGTGTATTGTGACGCTTCACGTCGAGGACTTGGATCAGTGCTTATGCAGGAAGGAAGAGTTGTTTCGTATGCTTCACGGCAACTAAAGCCTCATGAGTTGAATTATGCCACGCATGATTTGGAGTTAGCAGCCGTAGTGCATGCATTGAAGACGTGGAGACATTTCCTCATTGGAAATCATTGTGAGGTGTACACGGATCACAAGAGTTTGAAGTACATTTTCACGCAGAAGGAGTTGAACCTCAGACAAAGGAGATGGTTGGAGCTCATCAAGGATTATGACATGAGATTGCATTACCATCCCGGAAAAGCTAATGTAGTAGCTGACGCATTGAGCCGTAAGAGCCATGTCAATACCCTAATGACGGGGAAAATACCAAAGGAGTTAGCAGAAAACCTTCGTGAGCTATGTTTGGAAATAGTTCCGAGAGGCTATGTAGTGGCATTGGAGATTCAGTCAACATTGATGGATAAGATCAGAGAAGCTCAGAAATCTGACAAGGAGATTGCTGCTATAAAAGAGAAATTGAGCGAAGGAAAAGCAAAGGGATTTCGTGAGGATGAGCATGACACCCTATGGTTTGAAGACCGTGTTTATGTGCCAAATGACCCGGAGATCAGGAAGTTGATTTTGCAAGAGGCACATGATTCACCGTATTCGATTCACCCAGGGAATACCAAGATGTATTTGGATTTAAAGGAAACATTCTGGTGGACCGGAATGAAGAAGGATATTGCAGCATATGTAGCAGTTTGTGACGTATGTCAGAGAGTAAAGGCAGAGCATCAGAAGCCAGCAGGATTGTTACAACCATTGCCGATACCCGAATGGAAGTGGGATAAGATAGGCATGGATTTTATCACAGGACTACCCAGGACGAAAGCAGGCTATGACTCGATATGGGTAGTAGTTGATCATTTGACGAAGGTAGCACATTTTATTCCAGTTAAGACCACTTACACCAGTGCTAAGTTGGCAAAGATATACATGACTAGAATCATTTGTTTGCATGGAGTTCCGAGGAGTATCGTATCAGATAGAGGAACCCAATTTACCTCAAAGTTTTGGAATCAGTTGCATGAAACTTTAGGAACCATACTAGAGTTCAGCATAGCTTTTCATCCGCAGACAGATGGACAGACCGAGAGAGTCAATCAGATTTTGGAAGATATGCTGAGAGCTTGTGCACTAGATTATGGATCTAGTTGGGACGATAACTTGCCGTATGCGGAGTTTTCTTATAACAACAGTTACCAAACTAGTTTGAAGATGGCACCTTTCGAAGCTTTACACGGAAGGAGGTGCAGGACACCGTTGTCATGGGACGAAGTTGGAGACCGTCAATTCTTTGGACCAGATTTGATAAGGAGTCTGAACGGAAAGTTAAGTTGATTCGCGATAGGCTCAAGGTAGCCCAGTCCAGGAAGAAGAGCTACGCAGATTCTAAACGCAAGGAGACAGTTTATGAAACCGGAGACAGAGTTTACCTTCGAGTATCCCCACTTCGAGGAGTTAAGCGCTTTGGAGTTAAGGGAAAATTAGCACCGCGTTTCGTTGGACCATATAAGATTTTGCAACGCATGGGAGAAGTCGCTTATAAATTGGAATTACCAGAGGGACTGTCAGGAGTTCATGATGTATTCCATGTTTCTCAGCTGAAGAAATGTCATGCCGAGATGGCGGAGGTACCGCTAAGAGATACCGTGCCACTCGAAGCGATTCAGTTGAAGGATGACCTAACATATGAGGAGAAGCCAGTCAAGATTCTCGATTATGCCAGTAGAGTTACTCGCAGCAAGGTTATCAAGTTTTGCAAAGTTCAGTGGAACCACCACTCAGAGGATGAAGCTACCTGGGAAAGAGAAGAAGATTTGCTCAAGGACCACCCTCACCTATTTTCTAGCCAACCCGAATCTCGAGGGCGAGATTCATCTTAAGGGGGGTAGGTTTGTAACATCCCAAATTTGCAATTTGTAATGTTATGCATTAGATCATCATGCATGTCATATTTTCTTGCATTTTGCCCGATCCTAGAAATTTCACGCAACTCAAGGACCCTCGGAGAGAGTTGGAGATTTCGTTATTTTCATATTTGAGTTTTCTCAAACTTTGAAAAGAGGATCATTTGATTTATTTTATTTCATCTTCAATTATTTTTCCAATATCAAAATAAGAGAGGGAATAATATGACTTTCCCAAAATTGAGGAAAAATGAAGATTTAATAAATAGATCAAATTTTTGGTTTCGGTGTTTGTTTGCTTTTATTTGGATAGGGAAAAATGCGTGTTTTCAAAAATTGCATTTTAGGTCCGGAGTAAAGTTCATTTTGTTCGGCTCATTTTTAGGAGTCGGGGAAAATTTACTTTAGAAATTTTGGAGTTCGTTTAGATTTTCTTTCTTTTGTTTTTCTGCGCGCATAACCGTTTAAAAAAACTCCCGCAGGCCAGCCGGGCCAAGGCCCAGCCAGCCGGCGGGCCGCCCCAGCCTCCCAGCCGCGCGCGCGCCAGGCGCAGGCAGCGCCGCCACCTCGCCTCTAGGCCGAGTCCTAGTAGGAATCTAGGCCGGTAGCCCCCCCTCTTTCCTTTGTTTCGTTTTCCTTTTCCTACTCTATTTCTTGTCCCCTACCCCAAGAAACCCCCTCCCCTCCCCAATATAAATACCCCAAGAAACCCCCTCCCCTCCCCAATATAAATACCCCAACACCCCCCCTCTAAACCCATCAAATCAAAC
>NC_053028.1:56273788-56348917 GCF_003073215.2 Triticum urartu
TTTACAAGAAAGTGAGTGGGAGCTCTGTAGCATTTCTCATATTATATGTAGATGACATACTTTTGATGGGAAATGATATAGAACTCTTGGACAGCATCAAGGCCTACTTGAATAAGAGTTTTTCAATGAAGGACCTTGGAGAAGCTGCTTATATATTAGGCATCAAGATCTATAGGGATAGATCAAGACGCCTCATAGGTCTTTCACAAAGCACATACCTTGATAAGATTTTGAAGAAGTTCAAAATGGATCAGTCCAAGAAAGGGTTCTTGCCTGTTTTGCAAGGTGTGAGATTGAGCTCAGCTCAATGCCCGACCACGGCAGAAGAGATAGAAGAGATGAGTATCATCCCCTATTCCTCAGCCATAGGTTCTATTATGTATGCCATGCTGTGTACCAGACCTGATGTAAACCTTGCCGTAAGTTTGGTAGGAAGGTACCAAAGTAATCCCGGCAAGGAACACTGGACATCGGTCAAGAATATCCTGAAGTACCTGAAAAGGACAAAGGACATGTTTCTCGTTTATGGAGGTGACGAAGAGCTTGTCGTAAAGGGTTACGTCGACGCTAGCTTCGACACAGATCTGGATGACTCTAAGTCACAAACCGGATACGTGTATATGTTGAATGATGGAGCAGTGAGCTGGTGCAGCTGCAAAAAGAGCGTCGTGGTGGGATCTACATGTGAAGCGGAGTACATGGCAGCCTCGGAGGCAGCACATGAAGCAATATGGGTGAAGGAGTTCATCACCGACCTAGGAGTCATACCCAATGCGTCGGGGCCAATCAAACTCTTTTGTGACAACACTGGAGCTATTGCACTTGCCAAGGAGCCCAGGTTTCACAAGAAGACAAGGCACATCAAGCGTCGCTTCAACTCCATTCGTGAAAATGTTCAAAATGGAGACATAGAGATTTGTAAAGTACATACGGACCTGAATGTAGCAGATCCGTTGACTAAACCTCTCCCTAGGGCAAAACATGATCAACACCAGAATTCCATGGGTGTTCGATTCATCACAATGTAACTAGATTATTGACTCTAGTGCAAGTGGGAGACTGTTGGAAATATGCCCTAGAGGCAATAATAAAAGCATTATTATTATATTTCTTTGTTCATGATAATTGTCTTTATTCATGCTATAACTGTATTATCCGGAAATCGTAATACACGTGTGAATACATAGACCATAATATGTCCCTGGTAAGCCTCTAGTTGACTAGCTCGTTGATCAACAGATAGTCATGATTTCCTGGCTATGGACATTGGATGTCATTGATAACGGGATCACATCATTAGGAGAATGATGTGATGGACAAGACCCAATCCTAAGCATAGCACAAAGATCGTGTAGTTCGTTTGCTAGAGCTTTTCCAATGTCAAGTATCTTTTCCTTTGACCATGAGATCGTGTAACTCCCGGATACCGTAGGAGTGCTTTGGGTGTATCAAACGTCACAACGTAACTAGGTGCCTATAAAGGTGCATTACAGGTATCTCCGAAAGTGTCTGTTGGGTTGACACGGATCGAGACTGGGATTTGTCACTCCATATAACGGAGAGGTATCACTGGGCCCACTTGGTAATGCATCATCATTATGAGCTCAAGGTGACCAAGTGGTTGATCACGGGATCATGCGTTACGGTACGAGTAAAGTGACTTGCCGGTAACGAGATTGAACAAGGTATTGGGATACCGACGATCGAGTCTCGGGCAAGTAACATACCGATTGACAAAGGGAATTGTATACGGGGTTGATTAATCCTCGACATCGTGGTTCATCCAATGAGATCATCGTGGAGCATGTGGGAGCCATCATGGGTATCCAGATCCCGCTGTTGGTTATTGACCGGAGAGTCGTCTCGGTCATGTCTGCTTGTCTCCCGAACCCGTAGGGTCTACACACTTAAGGTTCGGTGACGCTAGGGTTGTGAAGATATGTATATGCAGTAACCCGAATGTTGTTCGGAGTCCCGGATGAGATCCCAGACGTCACGAGGAGTTCCGGAATGGTCCGGAGGTAAAGAATTATATATAGGAAGTGCTGTTTCGGCCATCGGGACAAGTTTCGGGGTTATCGGTATTGTACCGGGACCACCGGAGGAGTCCCGGGGGCCCACCGGGTGGGGCCACCTATCCCGGGGGGGCACATGGGCTGTAGGGGGTGCGCCTTGGCCTGTATGGGCCAAGGGAACCAGCCCCTATAGGCCCATGCGCCTAGGGTTTCCATATGGGAGGAGTCCCACTAGTGGAAGGCACCCCTGAGTGCCTTGGGGGGGAGGGAAACCTCCCCTGGCCGCCGCACCAAGGAGATTAGATCTCCTGGGCTGCGCACCACCCCCCCTTGGCCCTCCTATATATAGTGGGGGAGAGGAGGGATTTCATACCTCAGCCTTTGGTGCTTCCTCTCTCCCCGTTACGTCTCTCTCTCGTAGTATAGGCGAAGCCCTGCTACTGTGACGCCCTGCATCCATCACCACGCCGTCGTGCTGCTGGATCTTCATCAACCTCTCTTCCCCCCTTGCTGGATCAAGAAAGGAGGAGACGTCATCCGTTCCGTACGTGTGTTGAACGCGGAGGCACCGTCCGTTCGGTGCTTGATCATCGGTGATTTGAATCACGTCGTGTTCGACTACATCATCCCCGTTCTTTGAACGCTTCCGCTCGTGATCTACAAGGTACGTAGATGCATCTAATCACTCGTTGCTAGATGAACTCATAGATGGATCTTGGTGAAACCGTAGGAAAATTTTTGTTTTCTGCAACGTTCCCCAACAGTGGCATCATGAGCTAGGTCTATGCGTAGTTCTCTTGCACGAGTAGAACACAAAGTCGTTGTGGGCGTTGATTTTGTTCAATATGCTTGCCGTTACTAGTCTTATCTTGATTCGGCGGCATCGTGGGATGAAGCGGCCCGGACTGACCTTACACGTACTCTTACGTGAGACAGGTTCCACCGACTGACATGCACTAGTTGCATAAGGTGGCTAGCGGGTGTCTGTCTCTCCTACTTTAGTCGGATCGGATTCGATGAAAAGGGTCCTTATGAAGGGTAAATAGCAATTGGCATATCACGTTGTGGTCTTTGCGTAGGTAAGAAACGTTCTTGCTAGAAACCCATAGCAGCCACGTAAAACATGCAAACAACAATTAGAGAACGTCTAACTTGTTTTTGCAGGGTATGCTATGTGATGTGATATGGCCAAAGTTGTGATGAATGATGAATGATCTATATGTGATGTATGAGATGTTCATGCTATTGTAATAGGAATCACAACTTACATGTCGATGAGTATGACGGTGACAGGATGATCATGGAGCCCCAAGATGGAGATCAAAGGAGCTATGTGATATTGGCCATATCATGTCACTATTATTATTTGATTGCATGTGATGTTTATCATGTTTTGCATCTTGTTTGCTTAGAACGACGGTAGTAAATAAGATGATCCCTCATAATAATTTCAAGAAAGTGTTCCCCCTAACTGTGCACCGTTGCTACAGTTCGTCGTTTCGAAGCACCACATGATGATCGGGTGTGATAGATCCTTACGTTCACATACAACGGGTGTAAGACAGATTTACACACGCAATACACTTAGGTTGACTTGACGAGCCTAGCATGTGCATAGACATGGCCTCGGAACACAGAAGACCGAAAGGTCGAGCATGAGTCGTATAGAAGATACGATCAACATGAAGATGTTCACCGACGTTGACTAGTCCGTGTCACGTGATGATCGGACACGGCCTAGCCAACTCGGATCATGTTATACTTAGATGACTAGAAGAGGGATGTCTATCTAAGTGGGAGTTCATTAATAATTTGATTAGATGAACTTAATTATCATGAACTTAGTCTAAAAACTTTACAATATGTCTTGTAGATCAAATGGCCACGTTGTATTCAATTTCAACGCGTTCCTAGAGAAAACCAAGCTGAAAGACGATGGCAGCAACTATACGGACTGGGTCCGGAACCTGAGGATCATCCTCATAGCCGCCAAGAAAGATTATGTCCTACAAGCACCGCTAGGTGATCCACCCGTCCCACAGAACCAAGACGCTATGAACGCTTGGCAGACACGTACTGATGACTACTCCCTCGTTCAGTGCGGCATGCTTTACAGCTTAGAACCAGGGCTCCAAAAGCGTTTTGAGAGACATGGAGCATATGAGATGTTCGAAGAGCTGAAAATGGTTTTCCAAGCTCATGCCCGGGTCGAGAGATATGAAGTCTCCGACAAATTCTTCAGCTGTAAGATGGAGGAAAATAGTTCTGTCAGTGAGCACATACTCACTATGTCTGGGTTACATAACCGCTTGACTCAGCTGGGAGTTAATCTCCCGGATGACGCGGTCATTGACAGAATGCTCCAGTCGCTTCCACCAAGCTACAAGAGCTTTGTGATGAACTTCAATATGCAGGGGATGGAAAAGACCATTCCTGAAGTATTTGCAATGCTGAAATCAGCAGAGGTAGAAGTCAAGAAGGAACATCAAGTGTTGATGGTCAATAAAACCACCAAGTTCAAGAAGGGCAAGGGTAAAAATAACTTTGAGAAGGACGGCAAGGAAGTTGCCGCGCCCGGCAAGCAAGCTGCTGGGAAGAAGAAGTCAAAGTATGGACCCAAGCCTGAGACGGAGTGCTTTTATTGCAAAGGGAAGGGTCACCGGAAGCGGAACTGCCCCAAATACTTAGCGGACAAGAAGGACGGCAAAACAAAAGGTATATGTGATATACATGTAATTGATGTGTACCTTACCAGTACTCGAAGTAACTCCTGGGTATTTGATACCGGTGCCGTTGCTCATATTTGTAACTCATAGCAGGAGCTGCAGAATAAACAGAGACTGGGGAGGGACGAGGTGACGATGCGCGTCGGGAATGGTTCCAAGGTCGATGTGATCGCCGTCGGCACGCTACCTCTACATTTACCTACGGGATTAGTTATAAACCTCAATAATTGTTATTTCGTGCCAAGTTTGAGCATGAACATTGTATCAGGATCTCGTTTAATACGAGATGGCTACTCATTTAAATCTGAGAATAATGGTTGTTCTATTTATATGAGAGATATGTTTTATGGTCATGCTCCGATGGTCAATGGTTTATTCTTAATGAATCTCGAACGTAATATTACACATATTCATAGTATGGATACCAAAAGATGTAAGGTTGATAATGATAGTCCCACATACTTGTGGCACTGCCGCCTTGGTCACATAGGTGTTAAACGCATGAATAAGCTCCATGCAGATGGACTTTTGGAGTCTCCTGATTATGAATCATTTGACACGTGCGAACCATGCCTCATGGGTAAAATGACCAAGACTCCGTTCTCAGGAACAATGGAGCGAGCAACCAACTTATTGGAAATCATACATACTGATGTGTGCGGTCCAATGAGTGTTGAGGCTCGCGGTGGCTATCGTTATGTTCTCACCCTCACTGATGACTTAAGTAGATATGGGTATGTCTACTTAATGAAACACAAGTATGAAACCTTTGAAAAGTTCAAGGAATTTCAGAGTGAAGTTGAGAATCAACGTGACAGGAAAATCAAGTTTCTACGATCAGATCGTGGAGGAGAATACTTGAGTCACGAATTTGGCACACACTTAAGAAAATGTGGAATAGTTTCACAACTCACGCCGCCTGGAACACCTCAGCGTAATGGTGTGTCCGAACGTCGTAATCGATCGCACTCTATTCGATATGGTGCGATCTATGATGTCTCTTACCGACTTACCGCTATCTTTTTGGGGCTATGCTTTAGAGACTGCCGCATTCACTTTAAATAGGGCTCCGTCGAAATCCATTGAGACGACACCATTTGAATTATGGTTTGGGAAGAAACCTAAGCTGTCGTTTCTAAAAGTTTGGGGATGCGATGCTTATGTCAGGAAACTTCAACCTGAAAAGCTCGAACCCAAATCGGAAAAATGCGTCTTCATAGGATACCCTAAAGAAACCATTGGGTATATCTTCTACCTCAGATCCGAAGGCAAGATCTTTGTTGCCAAGAATGGATCCTTTCTGGAGAAAGAGTTTCTCTCGAAAGAAGTAAGTGGGAGGAAAGTAGAACTTGATGAAGTATTGCCTCTTGAACCGGAAAATGGCGCAACTCAAGAAAATGTTCCTGAGGCGCCTGCACCGACTAGAGAGGAAGTTATTGATGATGATCAAGATACTTCTGATCAAGCTCCTACTGAAATTTGAAGGTCCACAAGGACACGTTCCGCACCAGAGTGGTATGGCAACCCTGTCTTGGAAATCATGTTGTTAGACAACAATGAACCTTCGAACTATGAAGAAGCGATGGCAGGCCCGGATTCCGACAAATGGCTGGAAGCCATGAAATCCGAGATAAGATCCATGTATGAAAACGAAGTATGGACTTTGACTGACTTGACCGTTGAACGGCGAGCCATAGAAAATAAATGGATCTTCAAGAAGAAGACAGACGCGGATGGTAATGTGACCATCTATAAAGCTCGGCTTGTCGCTAAGGGTTATCGACAAGTTCAAGGAATTGACTACGATGAGACTTTCTCACCGGTAGCGAAGCTAAAGTCCGTCCGAATCATGTTAGCAATTGCCGCATTCTACGATTATGAGATATGGCAAATGGACGTCAAAACGGCATTCCTTAATGGTTTCCTTAAGGAAGAGTTGTATATGATGCAGCCGGAAGGTTTTGTCGATCCTAAGAATGCTGACAAGGTGTGCAAGCTCCAACGCTCGATTTATGGGCTGGTGCAAGCATCTCGGAGTTGGAACATTCGCTTTGATGAGATGATCAAAGCGTTTGGGTTTACGCAGACTTATGGAGAAGCCTGCGTTTACAAGAAAGTGAGTGGGAGCTCTGTAGCATTTCTCATATTATATGTAGATGACATACTTTTGATGGGAAATGATATAGAACTCTTGGACAGCATCAAGGCCTACTTGAATAAGAGTTTTTCAATGAAGGACCTTGGAGAAGCTGCTTATATATTAGGCATCAAAATCTATAGGATAGATCAAGACGCCTCATAGGTCTTTCACAAAGCACATACCTTGATAAGATTTTGAAGAAGTTCAAAATGGATCAGTCCAAGAAAGGGTTCTTGCCTGTTTTGCAAGGTGTGAGATTGAGCTCAGCTCAATGCCCGACCACGGCAGAAGAGATAGAAGAGATGAGTATCATCCCCTATGCCTCAGCCATAGGTTCTATTATGTATGCCATGCTGTGTACCAGACCTGATGTAAACCTTGCCGTAAGTTTGGTAGGAAGGTACCAAAGTAATCCCGGCAAGGAACACTGGACAGCGGTCAAGAATATCCTGAAGTACCTGAAAAGGACAAAGGACATGTTTCTCGTTTATGGAGGTGACGAAGAGCTCGTCGTAAAGGGTTACGTCGGCTAGCTTCGACACAGATCTGGATGACTCTAAGTCACAAACCGGATACGTGTATATGTTGAATGGTGGAGCAGTGAGCTGGTGCAGCTGCAAGCAGCGTCATGGCGGGATCTACATGTGAAGCGGAAGTACATGGCAGCTCGGAGGCAGCATGAAGCAATATGGGTGAAGGAGTTCATCACCGACCTAGGAGTCATACCCAATGCGTCGGGGCCAATCAAACTCTTCTTGTGACAACACTGGAGCTATTGCACTTGCCAAGGAGCCCAGGTTTCACAAGAAGACCAAGGCACATCAAGCGTCGCTCAACTCCATGTGAAAATGGTTAAAATGGAGACATAGATTTGTAAAGTACATACGGACCTGAATGTAGCAGATCCGTTGACTAAACCTCTCCCTAGGGCAAAACATGATCAACACCAGAATTCCATGGGTGTTCGATTCATCACAATGTAACTAGATTATTGACTCTAGTGCAAGTGGGAGACTGTTGGAAATATGCCCTAGAGGCAATAATAAAAGCATTATTATTATATTTCTTTGTTCATGATAATTGTCTTTATTCATGCTATAACTGTATTATCCGGAAATCGTAATACACGTGTGAATACATAGACCATAATATGTCCCTAGTAAGCCTCTAGTTGACTAGCTCGTTGATCAACAGATAGTCATGATTTCCTGGCTATGGACATTGGATGTCATTGATAACGGGATCACATCATTAGGAGAATGATGTGATGGACAAGACCCAATCCTAACATAGCACAAGATCGTGTAGTTCGTTTGCTAGAGTTTTCCAATGTCAAGTATCTTTTCCTTTAGACCATGAGATCGTGTAACTCCCGGATACCGTAGGAGTGCTTTGGGTGTATCAAACGTCACAACGTAACTGGGTGACTATAAAGGTGCATACAGGTATCTCCGAAAGTGTCTGTTGGGTTGACACGGATCGAGACTGGGATTTGTCACTCCATATAACGGAGAGGTATCACTGGGCCCACTCGGTAATGCATCATCATTATGAGCTCAAGGTGACCAAGTGGTTGATCACGGGATCATGCGTTACGGTACGAGTAAAGTGACTTGCCGGTAACGAGATTGAACAAGGTATTGGGATACCGACGATCGAGTCTCGGGCAAGTAACATACCGATTGACAAAGGGAATTGTATACGGGGTTGATTAATCCTCGACATCGTGGTTCATCCGATGAGATCATCGTGGAGCATGTGGGAGCCAACATGGGTATCCAGATCCCGCTGTTGGTTATTGACCGGAGAGTCGTCTCGGTCATGTCTGCTTGTCTCCCGAACCCGTAGGGTCTACACAACTTAAGGTTCGGTGACGCTAGGGTTGTGAAGATATGTATATGCAGTAACCCGAATGTTGTTCGGAGTCCCGGATGAGATCCCGGACGTCACGAGGAGTTCCGGAATGGTCCGGAGGTAAAGAATTATATATAGGAAGTGCTGTTTCGGCCATCGGGACAAGTTTCGGGGTTATCGGTATTGTACCGGGACCACCGGAGGAGTCCCGGGGGCCCACCGGGTGGGGCCACCTATCCCGGGGGGGGGCACATGGGCTGTAGGGGGTGTGCCTTGGCCTATATGGGCCAAGGGCACCAGCCCCTATAGGCCCATGCGCCTAGGGTTTCCATATGGGAGGAGTCCCACTAGTGGAAGGCACCCCTGAGTGCCTTGGGGGGGAGGGAAACCTCCCCTGGCCGCCGCACCAAGGAGATTAGATCTCCTGGGCTGCGCACCACCCCCTCTTGGCCCTCCTATATATAGTGGGGGAGAGGAGGGATTTCATACCTCATCCTTTGGTGCTTCCTCTCTCCCCGTTACGTCTCTCTCTCTCGTAGTATAGGCGAAGCCCTGCTACTGTGACGCCCTGCATCCATCACCACGCCGTTGTGCTGCTGGATCTTCATCAACCTCTCTTCCCCCCTTGCTGGATCAAGAAAGGAGGAGACGTCATCCGTTCCGCACGTGTGTTGAACGCGGAGGCACCGTCCGTTCGGTGCTTGATCATCGGTGATTTGAATCACGTCGTGTTCGACTACATCATCCCCGTTCTTTGAACGCTTCCGCTCGCGATCTACAAGGTACGTAGATGCATCTAATCACTCGTTGCTAGATGAACTCATAGATGGATCTTGGTGAAACCGTAGGAAAATTTTTGTTTTCTGCAACGTTCCCCAACACATCTTGGGCAAGGCCTTGGGCGGCTTAGATGGCGCCGTTCGTGGGTGCTTAGGAGCCTTCCCGGTCGGCGGAGGAGAAGAAGTCCGAGGGCGTTTCGACGACTGCCCAACAGGAGCGGCCGCCTTGCCACGTTCCTGTGCTGGATCGTGGGCGAGCTTGGACCGTCCCTCCGGGCGGGAGGGTTCAGCCTCCTCCTCCTCTTCACTGGAGAAGATGTCGTCGCTCTCCTCTCCCTCACCGTCGGACTCCCACTCGACCTGGTCGTCCCCGCTCTCGCCTCCGCTCCCCTCACCTTCCTCGGTCGGCCCTTGTGCCCCGTTGGGCGTCGAGTACATCTCAGTGGTAGCCTGGAGGACAACGGACAGGACGAAAGTCGGTCGACTTACACAAAGAAGACTAATACAGAAGGCCAGATATCCGACACAAAGACATACCTGATCCACTTCATATGAGTTGTCGAGTGGAATCACCCTTCTGGCTCCTCGGGGGTTGTCTTTGTTCCCCGTGATGCTTGACACCCACCCCTCCAGCATCTCATCGGTGACCTCCTCCGGGTGGATCCGAGTGGTGTCGTCAAGGCCAGAATACAGCCACATCGGGTGGTCTCGCGCCTGGAGCGGTTGGATGCGCCTCTGGAGAAAGACCTCTAACAGGTCCATCCCAGTCACCCCCTCATGGACAAGTTCAACCACTCGACCCGCACCTTGACTTGGGCACTTTCCTCCGGCGTGACTTTCAGAGAGATAGGCTTCTCGGCTCGGTCGAGGGAAAAAGGAGGAAGACCGGTCGACTGTCCGGGGGTCGCCTGGTCCTGGCAGTAGAACCAGGTCGAATGCCAGCCGTGGACCGACTCCGGAAAGGTGATAGAGGGGAAACAGCTCTTCCCCCTCGTCTGGATCGCCAGACCCCTGCACAACTGGATGACTTGCGTCTTCTCGTCACTCGACTTGGCCTTCTTCACCGACTGAGAGCGGCAAGTAAAGATATGCTTGAAAAGCCCCCAATGCGGACGGCAACCCAGGAAGGCCTCGCACATGGAAATGAACGCGGCAAGATAGACTATGGAGTTGGGGGTAAAGTGATGGAGCTGCGCTCCAAAGAAATTCAAGAAGCTCCGGAAGAATGGATGGGGAGGCAGAGAAAACCCTCGGTCGATGTGGGTGGCGAGGAGCACGCACTCACCGTCGCGGGGTTGCGGCTCGATCTCCCTCCCTGGGAGACGCGCGGCCTCGTGGGGAATGGCTCCTCCCTCGACCATGTCGTCGAGATCTTCCTGCCGGAGCACCGATGGCATCCAGTCGCCCTGAATCCAACCCTTGGGCAGGGTGGTCCGGGAGGAAGATCCACCTCGCGAAGACTTCTTTCCTTTCCCCGCCGCCGCCGCCTTCTTCGCGCGCTCCAAAGCAGTGGTCTTTCCCTTCACCATCGTCGCCGGCGAGGTCTCGCACGAGCTAACGGCGCTAGGGTACGGCCGAGGGTCGCGAGAGGGCTGGCGAAAAGAGAGAGGAAGAGAGAAGGAAGAAGAAGGGAAGCGCGCGGCTTGGAAACCCTGAGCCGGCAACTTATAAGGGGCTGCTCCCGAGTGGCTGACCGGTAGGCCCAGGCAGCCCAGTCAAATCCCGCAACAGACGCGCGCGCAGTACGTGGCGAAAAAGGCGATGCGAGGATCGAGGAGTTTCCGCTTTATCACTTCCGATTACTGCAGCTGCTCCCGTCCCGCGCGCTTCCCAAAATCCAAATCCCGTGAGATCCGCGGGCCGCAGAACCGCTTGCCAAAAACAGAGTATCCCGCTCGCACCAACACTCGGCATGTCGCAAGCAAGGATATTCACTCGACGAAGGGCCTGAAATGGATCAAGGCGACTGAAAGAGGTTGGTGACGTCGTCTGCGACAACTGACCCTAAGCGAGGCACTCTTACAAGAACCAATCGGAGAGGATCCCCAACTCTTCCCCCACTCTAACCTCGATCCATTCGGGGGCTAATGATGAAGCTATGTACCTGGGGTAGGAGCACGGACCCGTCCCAAAGAGTCCTACCCAAGGGCATCCCTAGAAGAAATCACCCATCAATCGACTTGAAGGTACTCCACTCGACAGGTCCAAGACACTCGACCAAGAAGCTACCACTCGACTATGAAGCTACCACTCGACCGCCAGGAGACCTACGGTCACTCCGTAGGCAAACGGTCAGCTGTTAAGTAGTCTTCATGGTCATTATAGCACTTTATTAGAGGCGTTACCAGTAACGCCCCATCTTAAATGTACTTTAAACCCTGCATTACTGAGGGCAGGAGGGGGCCGGCGAACTCTATATAAGCCACCCCCCTCCTCAGTAGGAAGGGTTCGCACCCCTGTAATCCATACACGCATAATCCAGTCGACCGCCTCCGGGCTCCGAGACGTAGGGCTATTACTTCCTCCGAGAAGGGCCTGAACTCGTAAACCTCGCGTGTAACAACTTCCCAATAGCTAAGATCTAGCCTCTCCATACTCACCCCCCTACATTACTGTCAGAGCTAGAACCACGACAGTGCTAGAAATTTTGTACGGATCCTAATGTAAGATCTCATAGATATAACTTTTGACGAAATCTCACTTGACTGAGGCTTAGCAAGACTGCTCAAACTAACATAGCTTTAAAAATGATTTTATATTATGAGACGGAGGGAGTAGTATTTAAGCTATGCTCGGTACGTTTGCATGAGATATGTATTCATGTGAAGAGAATCTCATGCAGCTCCGCCTTACACGTGAAGTGTTCAGTGGTACGTAGTACATCATTTTCTTTCGAGAATAATATATGGTTCTGAATAGAGTGATGAACGAAACGTCACTTGTGTACGTACGTACTATACCCCCACAGAACAGATGCGGTGGTACCGATATATCAACCTCGTGATCGATCGGTCCCTAGATTGCACGCATTTGCCATTGTTTTTCTCCATAGTTTGGCACGCATACATATGCTATTCGTTCCGTTACAAGCAAGTCGCGAGCGAGGACGATGACATCGTCATCCATCACATGCACGCGTGTGGTGTAGACACGTACGCCTGTAGTAGCAATGAACCACCACACAGGGATGCAGGAGAGGGTCCCGCAAAATGTGAGAAGTTAGTTTAATTCACCACACAGGGATGCCGCGGGTTTACTTGCATCATCCCTACTACCACACAATCAAAGCACTCGCCCCGACTCAACAGGGATCAAATCATAGGTTTTACAGTTTGCATGTTTGTATGTCTGTTTTGAGACCAATTCCTTCTGCTGATATGTGACGTACGCGTGGAATGATCGATATCGAGACATCTAGCGACTTCGTGAGTTTTGTGAATTTGGAGTCTGATCATGAAGACATAAACCGGTGTTGCGTGAGTGCGTGCGTGTGATTGGTGATGTGCGCCGTTGCGTGTTTGTATGCGGCGAACATGTCCAAGAAAACAAGAGCCACACATGGTCACCACCCATTTGGCAATATCAGTTCACCTTGGTTGTGGACTTGTGGTTGGGAAAAGGGAAATCTTTGGGGGTGGCCGGCCGGAGAACAAAAGGAGAGGCCGAACGCGTTGACACATGGGCGAGCAGTGAGTGCAAGAACGGCGGGAGGGAGTGAGGCTGGCATGCATGCAGCTCCTTCCGTCCGATGTGACGATGCACAGAGATGCATGGACGACCAAGCAAAGATGAGGCCGGCGACCAACGCTAGCTTGGCGAATGGAGAATCTCTTTTGCTATTCGCCGTTGCTTTCCGTGGTGAAGCGGCGAGTGGTAGGCGAAGGCGGTGCAGTGGCCTTGACAGCTTCTCCATCGCGACCAGTGAATTCGATTCGCGGGAGTGACAGGTCGATCTTGGAGCGTCCTAGCTAGGCTTGCCTGCTTTTTTCTTTCTTTTCAATGTTCCTTGGTCCTCCCTTACAGTGCATTGGGGGCATCTTCCCAAGCATATCAGAAAGCTACCTAGATCCGTTTGCAAAACAAGATACATAAGAAAAGAGAAAAGAAAGGCAAGCAACCTAGCTCAAAGAACGTGTACAACAACGCGACGTCAATTGTTTGAGTACTTGTATTTCTGCCTTCTATAAGACTATGATACGCCTAGGCGTACTCTCGAAGAAAAAAAAGATTGTCTGAGTGAACAACCAACCTGAGGTCGCGATTTGTTCCGCACCTCCAGTGCCTAGACCCTTGGTGATGGCTGTACCTGTCGATTCTGGACAGATCACTGATTCGATGGCAATTTGATCCTCGAACTCGCTCCGGCTCTCGCTGCTCTCGTCCCTTGGCGGCATCGGCGTAATCATCTGGTCTGCGATGACATTCCGCACCAGGCCTAGTTTCAGGACATCCACGGGGCTCTCGAGCCTATGGCCACGGGCGAGTACGTGGACATATTGCGGCACATCCAGCTACTGCCCTTGCCACGCAACCTAACCCGGATGAACTGGGCGACCCTCAACATAAAGTTCTTTCTCTGGCTGGCCTCCCAAGACAGATACTAGACTGCGGATCGACTCACTTGTCACAGACTCATGAGCCATTCCGCGTACTCTGCTCAAAGGAAGCCGAGACCCTGCATCACTACCTTGTGGGTCGTGTCGTCTCTCACATAACGTGGCATGACATCATATCCTGGTGTGCATCAACGTACCTTCTGTTAGAGTTGTGTCGAATATTGTGTACAAGGTAGGTTACAGTTGGACTATGAGTTGTATTGTGTTTAGATAGGATATGGAGTCGTGTCCTAATAGGACACTTGTATCCTAGGCCTCTCTTATATAGCGAGGGTAGACACACGATGTAACCTATGCCAACATAATAGCACCGGAACGCAGGGGAAGCCGGCGGCATGTGCCGGTGTCTAGGGTGATCGGGTGCGGTATTGTAGCGGTGTCATGGGGAGGAGCGCTCATAGTCAAGCCCCGGGGATGTAGCCATATCGGTGAACCTCGTTAACAAATCTCGGTGTCGTGCTTGTGTGATTGCTTGATCCTCGGATGATCGACGGAGTGCCTCGAATTTATTCTAACAAGTGGTATCAAAGCAAGGTTCGATTTGAGGATGCGAATTGTTGATCTAGAGGCAGAGTTCTCGGCGAGATCAAACTACGCGGTTGCATCGGATTGATGGAAGTAGCGTCGCGTACGCTTGGAGCTGCAGTGTAACGCCCTCGATGCGGCTATATCTCCCACGTGTCGAAGCACGACTTAGAGGCATAACCGCATTGAAAGCAATGTCGCAAATAAGGTAATCTTCACACAACCCATGTAATACATAAGGGAAAGAGATGCATAGTTGGCTTACAATCGCCACTTCACACAATACATGAATAAAGCATTACATCATCCAGATTCACTCAAGGTCCGACTACGGAACCCAAAAATAAAAGAAGACTACCCCAAATGCTACACAGATCCCCGATCGTCCCAACTGAGCTCCACTACTGATCGACTGAAACGAAACAACACAAAGGACGAGGTCTTCATCGAGCTCCTCCTTGAGCTCGGTTGTGTCACCTGAACGATGTCATCGGCACCTGCAAACTGGTTTTGGAAGTATCTGTGAGTCACGAGGACTCAGCAATCTCACACCCTCGCGATCAAGACTATTTAAACTTATGGGTAAGGTAAAAGGTATGAGGTGGAGCTGCAGCAAGCGAATAGCATATATGATGGCTAACATACGCAAAAGAGAGCGAGAAGAGAAGACAAAGGCACGGTCGAAACAACTATGATCAAGAAGTGATCCTAGAACAACCTACGTTAAGCATTATTCCAACACCGTGTTCACTTCCCGGACTCCGCCGAGAAGAGACCATCACGGTTACACACGCGGTTGGTGCATTTTAATTAAGATCAACTTCAGGTTTTCTACAATCGGGTACTAACAAATTCCCATCTGCCCATAACCGCGGGCACGGCTTTCGAAAGTTCAAATCCCTGCAGGGGTGTCCCAACTTAGCCCATCACAAGCTCTCACGGTCAATGAATGATATTCCTTCTCCCAAGACAATCCGATCAGACTCGGCATCCCGGTTACAAGACATCCTCGACAATGGTAAAACAAATCCAGCAAGACCGCCCGATGCGCCGACATCCCGATAGGAGCTGCACATATCTCGTTCTCAGGGCACACCGGATAAGCAATCCGTACAACTAAAACCAGCCCTCGAGTTTCCCCGAGGTGGCGCTGCAAGGGGCTCTAGTTTGGACCAACACTTAGACAAGCACTGGCCCGGGGGGGGGGGGGTTAAAATAAAGATGACCCTTAGGCTGGCCTAACCCAAGGAAAAAATTGGCTAGGTGGCGAATGGTATAACCAAGGTTGGTCCTTGCTGGAGGACTTTTATTCAAGGCGAACTGTCAAGGGGTTCCCATTATAACCCAACCGTGTAAGGAACGCAAAATCCGGAAACATAATACCGATATGTCGGAAACTATGGCGGCAAGAGTGGAACAAAACACCAGGCATAAGGCCGAGCCTTCCACCCTTTACCAAGTATATAGATGCATTAATTAAACAAGAGATATTGTGATATCCCAACAAGTATCCATGTTCCAACATGGAACACACTCCAATCTTCACCTACAAATAACAACGCTATAAGAGGGGCTGAGCAAAACGGTAACATAGCCAAACAACGGTTTGCTAGAACAAGGTGGGTTAGAGGCTTGCCTTAACAATATGGGAGGCATGATAAAGCAAGTGGTAGGTATCGCAGCATAGGCATAGCAAAATAGCAAGCAACTAGCAAGCAAAGATAGAAGTGATTTCGAGGGTATGGTCATCCTGCCTGAAATCCCGCAAGGAAGAAGAACGAGTCCATAAAAAAGACAAACGGACGTAGTCGAACGGTTCCTCACAAATGCGACGTTATCGGAACCAACCAGAAGAAGCAACACCGGAAAGAAGCACACAACAATGTAAACAACCAACACATGATCATGGCATGATATGCAGGATGCGGTATGTGATGCATATGCATGATTTGGAAAGGAATGATTGAACCTGGCCTAAACTTGAAAATCCAAGAGTGCCATTGGAAAGGGGAGGTGATTTCGGTTGAAATCGATATAAAGATCACCGGAATCGGATGCACGGTTTGGAAATGACAAGCTAAACAAATATGGCACCGGTCTGCGATAAACAGCAAGTAGCCAACTAAATGCATCAAGATAAATATGCTACAGCACTCAAACATGGCAAAACAGATAACGAGTAGGCATGTTTACGAGCTCGATGCACTCACCACGAGGCATTGCATGACAAACTAAGCATACACCCAGCAAGTAGACATGGCATAGAAGCTATACATGGCAAGAACAACAACATAGCATGCACGGATCAACAACAACAAGCTCGGCACAATCGCTAAACATGTTAAACATCTGCCAGGAATATTTTATAGCAAAAGTAGAGCTCGATTGACTCAAGCTAGGGTGCTCCATAAATGCAAACAAAGACATGGATGGATAGAGCACCACAATATCTACAAAACATCCTTACTGATCATCCTCAAAAGGGGCACAGATCACTAGGAAACAACATGAACATATGACATAAAAACAATAACAGGACAAGGACTTAGTGAAATTCTAAGTCCCTGAAATCAGCATCGTTGAGTAAGCTACTTTGCATGCTTGTGCTAGTCACCAAAAATATCACACAAATACATGGCATACACCCCTGTAAAGATGGCATGGCATTCTACAAAACTCATGTAGGGCTCCAGATCATATCAAGCACACATTAAACATGGCAAAAATGAAAAAAGTGCATTTGCTGAAACAGATCTGAAACAATCATCACATAGCCCTCTTCCAACAGCATTTCGGGCCTCAAGATGAGCTCAAATGAAGATGATGTAATGAGATGAAATGATGTGCTCGTCGAGACGAACATTTTGATATGCTACACGCACGAGTCGGAGCAACGGTGATGAAGTTATGATGCGATGAATGAGAAAATTACTGGACTTAGGCAGTTTCACTGAAGCAGAGCAACGTCGACTAAACCACTTGTGCCACTCTGCGTATGTGCCCATAGATGTGAAGAATGAATGGCAAGTGTGATTCATCGAGCGAGTACCACACACAAGCAGAAGTGTCACTGGCACATATGCTTTAAAATCCCAATCCCCGAATCTCTCTTTAATATCTGTATGGGCTAAGGTGCGGTATCTTGGAATTACAGGTTAATATTAGTGCATCCCTAATGAGCGGGTTTCCATATCTAAGAGTCAGATTACTGGATGCGGGATGTATACTCTGATTGGACGAAAGGGTCGAACGATGGCTCAGTCGACTCCGGTAGAATAGCGACGCCAGTCGTACATATTCTTTTATGTCGGGTGAAATAATTCTCGTCCGCCGTAGTCTCTGATACCAGTATAGTGACTTGAATTGCATGTTTTATTCTAAATCCAATACGGGCATGAATATCGTGCCGATCGGTAGTGCCTTGTCCCTCAGAAAGCTGGCCCAGGATCAACTGTGTGCATCTGATCCATTCAGTCTGTTGGACCGGGAGACGTGTAGATTCTCTCCTACTGGCCGGCCTGCGTGGGCATAAGAAGACCCGACCGACGCTTGGCTAACTCAGACAGGGAGGTCGGCGTCTTACTCTTCGTATGGGCTGCGTTGATTTCCCACACAAGAGCTGGCCGAGTTTACGGAAACCTCTTGCTTTTTAAAGGAGGATGCCTGCCTAACAAGTGATATCAGCTTTCGGAGGACAACAAGATGAGAGTGGAACTCCCATAGCCAGAGGACACCAATAACTGTGGGTGATTCATCTGGGTATGCACCGACTCTGCTATAGTAATTTCTCGTCTCCGCGCCTGCTGCTGCGGGATGCCGCGTGTATGAGAGTGATGTGTGCAACGTATGTGCCTGCTGAAAGCTGCAATTTGACCACTCTGTGCCGACCAGACGGTCGAAGTTGACGCACTGGCCTCATGCTCTCGGATGTGTGCATAGACCCCATTGAATATGTTTCTGGTACCCTTGCTAAGCTCACAACTAAGACTACTAAAGCACCATTATTGCCAAAATACCAGAGATAATAATGAGTCGATGTTTGTTCATCATGTATCTTGATATCTAGCCAGATAATGAAACTCACAAATATTTACATATAACTTCTTATATTACGCATCGGAGTGATGAACCTGCACCGAGAAGCATTGGTTCTGTTCCCTATTGTTCCGTGCGTGTTTCTCATCAAACACGTCGACTTACTCCGCCGATGTTACAACTAAAGTAACCAAACAGTGTTTTCAACGTCGGGCTCCGATCCTCGTCCGAAAGGCTAACTGCAAGCGTCGGCACTCGGGTGCAACGAAGGCAGGGACCATACCTGCTAGCGGTCCACCTTCATCATTTGAATACCCATAGTCCAGCTCATGCCGCGGCTGGATTTGCCCTCAGTCTAGAATGGCTCGAGGTGTCACCGTAACCTTCCCACTAGCACGAAAGCTCAGGAGTAACCATACACGAATTAATTCGTAGCGGCGTAGCAAAAACTCTAATTATAAAAGATTGAACTCGATTGGGTCGTGAACCTACTCCGAGCTATGCCCATAACTAAAGGACGCGGGGCTAGTCGTAATTAAATCACTCTGCAATGTAGCGCCTTACCCCACCGCGGAACCATGGCCTGACACTCCCATTCTGGCGTGACCACGGAGTTCCGAACCGAAACCCTCCCCTGTGTCCTCTCCCAGTTTATCGGTTGTTTGTCTTGTCCTTGCTTGCGTGTCATGCATCTCATATCATGTCATCATGTGTATTGCATTTCCATACATGTTCGTCTCATGCATCCGAGCATTTTCCCCGTTGTCCGTTTTGCAATCCGGCGCTCCTATGTCCTCCGGTGTCCCTTTCTACTTCTTTTCGTGTGTGGGTGTTAAATGTTTTCGGATTGGACCGAGACTTGTCATGCGACCTTGGGTTACTACCGGTAGACCGCCTGTCAAGTTCCGTGCCATTTGGACTTTGTTTGATACTCCAACGGTTAACCGAGGGACCGAAAAGGCCTCGTGTGTGTTGCAGCCCAACACCCCTCCAAAGTGGCCCAAAACCCACCTAAACCACGTCCATCATCTAGATCGTTCGATCACGATCGCGTGGCCAAAAACCGCACCTCATTTGGAGTCTCCTAGCTTCCTCTACCTATATATACATATATATATATATATATGTGTGTGTGTGTGTGTGCGCCTCCCGGTTTTTCGCGCAGATGAAACCCTAGCCCCGCTCCTCCACGCCGCCGGACATGTCCGTGCCCGCCGGACATGTCCGCGCCATGCCGGACGCGTTCCAGCTCACCTCCTTCCGGGTCGAATCATGCGCGCCACCTGCAAGCCCCGCCCCACTGCGCCCTCACCCACTCAGCGCCGCACCGATACACATCCCTTATTCTCTCGCCCGCGCCCTCTCTTCCTCAGCCCCACGGCGGGGCCTTACCGCGCGGCCCATCTCCGTGCCGCGTCTCCTAGGGCTCCCCGCAACGGCGCCCTGCGCTCCGCCGCAAGGCGCCTGCCGCTCGAGCGCGCTTGAGCTGCCGTGGGCCGCATCTCCGCCGTCTCCGCCCGACTGCGCTCCTACGGCGCAAGGACCGCCCACCGCTGCCACCGCCGCACTGCTCCCCGGTCATTACGCGCCGCTCGGCCCCGCCGGCCTCCTTACGCCGTGAGGCACCAACGGCCACCATGTGGGCTCGTCGTCCGCCCAAAACTCACCTCGCTTCCGCCTCCGTTCTCTCCGGTCCCAAATCCGGCGACAACTGCCGACAGGGCCACCGCGCCCGGGCTCGCGCCCCACCACCCCCCGGCCAGTCCAACTCCCCCCCCCCCCCCCCCCGCCCATTCGCCATCCCCGTACCATAAAAACAAAATGACGCCACACCCTGAAATCGGCGTTCCCACCCTATCTCTCGCGCCATACCCTGTACCGGCCGGCCCGCCAGCGGGCGTCTGGCTGGTACCAGTGCCTTCAACTCCGCTTCCCAGGTCGCTCTGGCTGGCGCACTCAAGGCACCGCCCTCTGATCGCCGACCCGCGTGAAAGATCCACCCACGCGCGCGCCCCAGCACCCGGGTAACAGACCCGCAGAGCGGCCGACGCCGAAATGACGGCGGAGCATGCCGGAGCTGGCACCGGTGGGCGAGTTCGCCGGTGGGAGGCGCAGTCGCCGGCGGGAACGGCGGAGATGGCGGCGCGGCGGCTCAAGCGCGGCTCGGGCGGAGCCTTGCGGCGGAGCGCAGGGCGCTTGCGGGCGGCGAGGAGATGGGCCGCGCGGGCCGGCGGCGGGGCTGAGGAGAGAGAGGGCGCGGCGAGGATGACGTGTAACGCGCTGAGTGGGTGAGGGCGCCGGCGGGGCTGAGGTGGCGGCGCATGATTCGCCGGAGTGAGGTGGAGGCTGGACGCGTCCGGCAGGCGCGGACATGTCCGGCGGGCACGGACATGTCCGGCGGCGTGGAGGAGCGGGGCTAGGGTTTCATCTGCGCGAAAAACCGGGAGGCGCACACACACACACACACATATATATATATATATATGTATATATAGGTAGAGGAAGCTAGGAGACTCCAAATGAGGTGCGGTTTTTGGCCACGCGATCGTGATCGAACGATCTAGATGATGGACGTGGTTTAGGTGGGTTTTGGGCCACTTTGGAGGGGTGTTGGGCTGCAACACACACGAGGCCTTTTCGGTCCCTCGGTTAACCGTTGGAGTATCAAACAAAGTCCAAATGGCACGGAACTTGACAGGCGGTCTACCGGTAGTAACCCAAGGTCGCATGACAAGTCTCGGTCCAATCCGAAAACATTTAACACCCACACACGAAAAGAAGTAGAAAGGGACACCGGAGGACATAGGAGCGCCGGATTGCAAAACGGACAACGGGGAAAATGCTCGGATGCATGAGACGAACATGTATGGAAATGCAATACACATGATGACATGATATGAGATGCATGACACGCAAGCAAGGACAAGACAACAACAACGAATAACTGGAGGACACCTGGCACATTGGTCTCGGGGCGTTACAACACTCCACCACTACGAGAGGATCTCGTCCCGAGATCTAGAATGGCACCGGAGGGACAACGGAAGAGAAAGAGGAGAGGTAAAGCTAAGTTGCTTCTTTGACAAACGAGTGAAACCAACGAACCTTGAAAAGGTTAAGCCATTTCGAGAAAAGGATGCAACGGAGATAAACGAAGTTGAAAACACTCCGTTAAAAAAAGAGGAACAAGGAAGAACAACTTCGGGCAGCACTCCGATTGAAAAGAAAAAGGAATTGAATAAGAACTTGATAAGATGATAAGATACTTGAATGAAAACACAACACTCCGATTGGAAAAGGATTAGCAAAGGACAGAATATGGTCTTGACAAACCGAGATGAGGAGTGAAAAAAGCAACATCACAAAGCCTCCGGAAGAAATATAAGAATGGACCCAAAAGAACAAGTTCTTCCTGAAATGAATTTGAGAGAGCATCCTTAAAAACAAGGATTGAACGGAGTTGTTGGGAAATCAACAACGAAAAAGAGTAAGCTTGTAGTGGGCTTACGGAGAACATCTCAAAACTGAGTTGAAATTCTGCCACTGACGGATACGATAGATTGGATTGATATCAACAAGGGGACGAGAACTTATTTCACCGCGAGGATAAAGAATAACCTGGGTCCTTTACAAGCACCATAGATAGCAACAATCCTTAGGGAAGGCTTTAGGTGAAATATAACCCAAGATAACTCCAAAGAAGAGATTGATGGATTTAAAATACCTCATTCTTAACAACATGTGAATCATGAAACCTGAACTCAAATTGTCAATAATGACATAAAACCACCTCCAATGATACGAAAAAAAGACTTGCACTCCGGATTGCAAGATGGAGAATGCTTGAGCTCCTCTGAAAAGAATCTTGATGAACCATCGTGTAGAGCCTCCAAGAAGAACTCCGGTAAGCAAAAGAATGATCAAACGAAAGGAAAGAGAAGTTGAAAACACAAGGTGAATCCTTGTAACGATTTAGATGAATCTCCGTGGTGATATAATTGAAAGAGGTTGGAACTCCGGAAAAAGAGAAGATGAACAATTGACAACGAGAATTAGTCATTGTGAACGAACTCCGGAGGAACGAATCCATCATTTGGATGAAGCAAGAATAAGAATTATGTTATGCGTATCCTTCACCAATTCAAGTTGATGACAAGCAACGGATTTGGCATACTACTTATTCTCGTAGAAAGGATTAAGATAGATATAGCGTCAACTTGGAAAGGTCTTCAACGAACCACCGGTAGGATTGAAACAACGAATGAATCTGTATGATAACGAAGGAAGAGAAATCTTGGACAAACCACCGTAAGAATTGAACAACGAATGAAGTAAAAGGATGAATCACCGGTAAGAATTGTGAAATGAACGAAGATACTTGAGACAATCTAGATACATGAGAACGAAGGGATCATGAACTGATTAGAGATCACTTGAACGATGCACCGGTAAGATTGGAGAATGATAGCTGCAAGCTGAGAACGAATAATCCTGAAATGATGGGCTTCGGAGTAAAGAAATGTAAACATCTCATGAAATTCTCCGGATAGGTGAAAAGAATTCTCGCAACCAAAACAATTATGAGAGGACGGCATAAGGTTAGCACCATGAATCTTCGGGAGAATGGATAAGATTTAAGAGAAACTCTTCTTCGGTCTTCCAATCTGAGAATGACGACGAGAAACACCACCATGAATTATTTAGACGCTCCGGAAGAATCAAAGCGAAGAGATTGAGACAACGATGAAAATAATTTAACCGATCTTGGAGAAAGGCATTTGACTGATGATAAATCATTCTTACGTCAAACTTCGAAAAGAAATTTGAGGATAGCTCCGGGAAAATAAGAAGAGTCAGGTAAGATCCTGGGAAAAGACCTGTGGGTTAGGGCCCACTCAAAAGAAACACCATTGAAATGATTTAAAGAGAGAGATTGCACCTGTTGAATTAAATGGCTAGATTGAGATAACAATCTCGAAAGAGCTTGAAAGGATTACGAAAGCAGAGTGGAAACACGAATCTTCGAGATATCTTGAACACTCCAGAACAATTGAATAGCAAGCGGGGAAGATTAAGAGGTGCACCGGCATAAGTAAGCATTGAGAAGAGGAAAAGATATGATCAGCAAAGCTTGACTAGAATCCACCGAAGAAGAAAAAGAATGAAGAATGATGAGCTTGTAGAACATCTTCATGAGAACCACCGGGTAAGAATATTGACGGAAAAGAATGGAGAGACTTCATATTCATAAGATAGATACTTGATAAAGAAATCCGAGTCCTCAAAAAAAAGGGGGGGGGGGGGGGAAAAACAAAGACAACTTGGGACGGATGAAACAAACAACGTTTGAGAATACTTAGAGTTGATCTTGCGAATGTTGAAATGATCGGATCCACTTGAAGAGAAACACACCGGTCGGAAAGAATTGACATGAAAATCTCGACTATCATGAAGGATTAGTATTCCCAAAGGAATATGAGAACACCACTTAGGAAAGGTATGGAATCAACATTTGACTTCGAAGCAACTCGAATACCACAACTCAAAACAAAACAAAGGATTGGCTTGCAGAATAAGCCGGAACAAACATATGATAGAGATTTCGTCCAAAGTTTTCGTGGTGGGGCCTACACGGGCTCGATCGTACAACACCATCATGTACAAGGCAGTGCACATGACATACGAAGCGTCCCCGAGTCGGCATAACCAAGGACTCTTTAAGACACAACAAGACCACTGTAAAACCAACCGTGGATAGGCGGACCACTAGATGTCAAACCCCAATTTCATATCATACATCTGTCGGAAATATATCCTAAGAGCTACTTGAATTCCCACTTATAAACTCCCAAAATTCTCACGGTTATGCAATCAGGTGTTGGGGATACAAGGGAAGCATAATATCTCACCCAAAACTAACAAATCCTACATCCAGCTGTATCCATCCTTCAACACATAACCAAGAAACCTTCGGAAATCGTTTACCTCAACCTTCGAAAAGCATCCGTTATATAAGTTATGACAATACTCCCGAACTCCCGCCCCAGTACTGGGTGGCGTCGAGGTTATCTCACCAACAACTGCATAAAAGAGATTTCCGATGTCGGCGAACTCAGGTATTTCAGAACTGCAACGATAAAATTGTGACGACAACACCTCGGAGCTCAACTCCCCGGGACACTGCCACAACCCCTAAATGTCAGGAGGCACCAAGAACAATGTTCTCGTCACAAAACCATCGGAACAATTCCAAGATACCCGCGTGATCCTAAATTTTTTTTTGTGAAATTTGAGAAGAGAAGATTCAAAACTCTACGTCAGGATGTCTCACCAGAGCGATGAAGGGACTGAGGAGTAAAAAGAATTCCTAACTCTCCAATATATATAATCCTAAATGACTCAAAACATTTTTCTAGACTCAACAGCGCCAACGATTCGACCAGGCAGGGGCTCCTAAAGTCGGGGAAGGCTCTGATACCAACTTGTAACGCCCTCAATGCGGCTATATCTCCCATGTATCGAAGCACGACTTAGAGGCATAACCGCATTGAAAGCAATGTCGCAAATAAGGTAATCTTCACACAACCCATGTAATACATAAGGGAAAGAGATGCATAGTTGGCTTACAATCGCCACTTCACACAATACATGAATAAAGCATTACATCATCCAGATACACTCAAGGTCCAACTACGGAACCCAAAAATAAAAGAAGACTACCCCAAATGCTACACAGATCCCCGATCGTCCCAACTGGGCTCCACTACTGATCGAATGAAACGAAACAACACAAAGGACAAGGTCTTCATTGAGCTCCTCCTTGAGCTTGGTTGCGTCACCTGAATGATGTCATCGGCACCTGCAAACTGGTTTTGGAAGTATCTGTGAGTCACGGGGACTCAGCAATCTCACACCCTCGCGATCAAGACTATTTAAGCTTATGGGTAAGGTAAAAGGTATGCGGTGGAGCTGCAGCAAGCGACTAGCATATATGGTGGCTAACATACGCAAAAGAGAGCGAGAAGAGAAGGCAAAGGCACGGTCGAAACAACTATGATCAAGAAGTGATCCTAGAACAACCTACGTCAAGCATTACTCCAACACCGTGTTCACTTCACGGACTCCGCCGAGAAGAGACCATCACGGTTACACACGTGGTTGGTGCATTTTAATTAAGATCAACTTCATGTTTTCTACAACCGGACATTAACAAATTCCCATCTGCCCATAACCGCGGGCACGACTTTCGAAAGTTCAAATCCCTACAGGGGTGTCCCAACTTAGCCCATCACAAGCTCTCACGGTCAACGAAGGATATTCCTTCTCCCAAGACAATCCGATCAGACTCGGCATCCCGGTTACAAGACATCCTCAACAATGGTAAAACAAGTCCAGCAAGACTGCCCGATGCGCCGACATCCCGATAGGAGCTGCACATATCTCGTTCTCAGGGCACACCGGATAAGCAATCCGTACAACTAAAACCAGCCCTCGAGTTTCCCCGAGGTGGCGCTGCAAGGGGCTCTAGTTTTGACCAACACTTAGACAAGCACTGACCCGGGGGGGTGGGGGGGGGGGGGGGGGGTTAAAATAAAGATGACCCTTGGGCTGGCCTAACCCAAGGGAAAAAGAGGCTAGGTGGCGAATGGTAAAACCAAGGTTGGGCCTTGCCGGAGGAGTTTTATTCAAGGCGAACTGTCAAGGGGTTCCCATTATAACCCAACCGTGTAAGGAACACAAAATCCGGGAACATAATACCGATATGACGAAAACTATGGCGGCAAGAGTGGAACAAAACTCCAGGCATAAGGCCGAGCCTTCCATCCTTTACCAAGTATATAGATGCATTAATTAAATAAGAGATATTGTGATATCCCAACAAGTATCCATGTTACAACATGGAACAAACTCCAATCTTCACCTGCAACTAACAACACTATAAGAGGGGCTGAGCAAAACGGTAACATAGCCAAACAATGATTTGCTAGGACAAGGTGAGTTAGAGGCTTGGCTTAACAATACGGGAGGCATGATAAAGCAAGTGGTAGGTATCGCAGCATAGGCATAGCCAAAGAGCGAGCAACTAGCAAGCAAAGATAGAAGTGATTTCGAGGGTATGGTCATCTTGCCTGAAATCCCGTAAGGAAGAAGAACGAGTCCATGAAGAAGACAAACGGACGTAGTCGAACGGTTCCTCACAAACGCGACGTTATCGGAACCAACCCAAAGAAGCAACACCGGAAAGAAGCACACAACAATGTAAACAACCAACACATGATCATGGCATGATATGCGGGATGCGGTATGTGATGCATATGCATGATTTGAAAAGGAATGATTGAACCTCGCCTCAACTTGGAAATCCAAGAGTGCCACTAGAAAGGGGAGGTGATTTCGGTTGAAATCGATATAAAGATCACCAGAATCGGATGCACGGTTTGGAAATGACAAGCTAAACAAATATGGTACCGGTCTGCGATAAACAGCAAGTAGCCAACAAAATGCATCAAGATAAATATACTACAGCACTCAAACATGGCAACAAAATACATGGCAGGGATCCACTCAAGATGCTTGACAAAAGATGAACACTGAGCTACGGCTAAATCACTCATTAACAGGCTTAAACAAGCATGGCAAAAGTGCAAATGATAACAGGTTATAGACTTAGTGAAATAAGCAACAAGTCAGGAATTTATCACCAGAAAGCAATGTTTAGAGCATGATAACTACATGCTACAGGAACATATCATGGCAAAGCAAGGCATGGCATGAAGCTACTCAAAGCATACAACAAGAGTCCCTTAGTGACCATGAGCCAAAAGGGATCAGAAAATACAATTGCAACCATGTGAACATAGCAAAAACATAAACAGATTCAGATTTAGTGAAAAACTGGAGCATGGCAAAACAGATAACGAGTAGGCATGTTTACGAGCTCGATGCACTCACCACGAGGCATTGCATGAGAAACTAAGCATACACCCAGCAAGTAGACATGGCATAGAAGCTATACATGGCAAGAACAACAACATAGCATGCACGGATCAACAACAACAAGCTCGGCAAAATCGCTAAACATGTTAACAATCTACCAGGAGCATTTTATAGCAAAAGTAGAGCTCGATTGACTCAAGTTAGGGTGCTCCATAAATGCAAACAAAGACATGGATGGATAGAGCACCACAATATCTACAAAACATCCATACTGATCATCCTCAAAAGGGGCATAGATCACTAGGAAACAACATGAACATATGGCATAATAACAATAACAGGACAAGGACTTAGTGAAATTCTAAGTCCCTGAAATCAGCATCGTTGAGTAAGCTACTTTGCATGCTTGTGCTAGTCACCAAAAATATCACACAAATACATGGCATACACCCCTGTAAAGATGGCATGACATTCTACAAAACTCATGTAGGGCTCCAGATCATATCAAGCACACATTAAACATGGCAAAAATGAAAAAAGTGCATTTGCTGAAACAGATCTGAAACAATCATCACATAGCCCTCTTCCAACAGCATTTCGGGCATCAAGATGAGCTCAAATGAAGATGATGTAATGAGATGAAATGATGTGCTCGTCGAGACGAACATTTTGATATGCTACACGCACGAGTCGGAGCAACGGTGATGAAGTTATGATGCGATGAAAATATGCATAAAGTTACTGGGACTTGGTGGAAATTCAACCTCTCCGAGAAAGTCAACGGGATCGGACGGAGCGGGATGACGAGATCCGGATCGAGCGGCGGTGCGTTTGGTTCGGGCAACCGGTGAATCTGATCCACCCGGGCCGGATCGGATCTGGCCGGCGCGGAGGAAGACGCCGACGAGGTTGGAACTCCAGCGAGGTCGGCGTCGAGGGCGCGGGCAGCAGACCTCCGACGAAGGGCATGGCGGGGCCGACCGGCGCGGCCGGAGAGAGGCGAGGCGACGACCAGCCGGCGAAGGAGGCGGCGGGGCCGAGCGGCGCGATGACGGCGGAGCACGCCGGAGCAGGCACCGGTGGGCGAGTTCGCCGGTGGGAGGCGCAGTCGCCGGCGGGAACGGCGGAGATGGCGGCGCGGCGGCTCAGGCGCGGCTCGGGCGGAGCCTTGCGGCGGAGCGCAGGGCGCTTGCGGGCGGCGAGGAGATGGGCCCCGCGGGCCCGATTCGGGCCGTGCAGGCCGGCGGCGGGGCTGAGGAGAGAGAGGGCGCGGCGAGGATGACGTGTCGCGCGCTGAGTGGGTGAGGGCGCCGGCGGGGCTAAGGTGGCGGCGCATGATTCGCCGGAGTGAGGTGGAGGCTGGACGCGTCCGGCGGGCGCGGACATGTCCCGCGGCGTGGAGGAGCGGGGCTAGGGTTTCATCTGCGCGAAAAACCGGGAGGCACACATATATATAGGTAGAGGGAGCTAGGAGACTCCAAATGAGGTGCGGTTTTCGGCCACGCGATCGTGATCGGACGATCTAGATGATGGATGGGGTTTAGGTGGGTTTTGGGTCACTTTGGAGGGGTGTTGGGCTGCAACACACACGAGGCCTTTTCGGTCCCTCGGTTAACCGTTGGAGTATCAAACAAAGTCAAAATGGCACGAAACTTGACAGGCGGTCTACCGGTAGTAACCCAAGGCCGCATGACAAGTCTCGGTCCAATCCGAAAACGTTTAACACCCGCACACGAAAAGAGGTAGAAAGGGACACCGGAGGACATAGGAGCACCGGATTGCAAAATGGACAACGGAGAAAATGCTCGGATGCATAAGACAAACATGTATGCAAATGCAATGCACATGATGACATGATATGAGATGCATGACACGCAAGCAATGAAAAGGCAACAACAACGAATAACTGGAGGACACCTGGCACATCGGTCTCGGGGCGTTACATGCAGTGCGATGGATCGATCCAGAGGCTACGGGCAAGCAGGCCAGGCGCTGGCGAGCTGCAGACCGAAGCAGTAGCAGCATAGACGGCCAGCCTAGGCAAGACCCGAACGTGGGAACCCATCAAGGCACGACGCGGTGATTATCGATCGCAAGGAGCAGCTGCTGGTGTTGACCAAGAAAGAGATCACGGGATTTGTTTTGAAAAAAGGGGAGACCGAGTCTCCACGTGACACGGATATAGGCAGGCATATCAATCGGCAGGCGAAAAAAGTCCATCTAGCGATACGCGTCTATTGGAAAGCAAGGAGCTTTGGGAGCCAACAAATAGTACTTCGTTTGCATCAGCTGTTGAGCCAGGGAGCTACACACGTGAAGACCAGAAGGTTGTTTTTGGTTGCAATTTTCTAGTAGCACAAATTTGGTGTGTACTTGGGCATCACGTGAGAGGAAAGCTCGGATAAATTTTCACAGCGTCAGTCATACAAAGATTCATGACGTTATCGGGCATCAGGTTTGAGGTGGAGAAGTTCAATGGAACTGAAAACTTTGGGTTATGACAGACAAGGGTGGAAATTTTTTTGTTGGCGCAACACGGATGCTTGAAGGCGTTGCAGGAAGTCATGTCAGTTAAGATGGAATTATCATGTGATGGATGAGAATTCGCGGAAGACGATTTGGGAGCCTCGAGCATGTCATGTAGCCGGACTACTTCGGCTGGGTCGGGCTAGGCAGTCTGACGGATCGACGCAAGTCGGTTGGTACAGAAGACGGTGGTGGGATCGGCGACGACGACATAGGAGCGTGATGCTGATGGTGACCGACTTCTGGGGCATGGAAACACGCGGCACATGCCCGAGGCTTGTGTGTCTTCGACAAGACTATGGCGCAGGGTCGATTCAAGACGGTGCACATGAGAGCTTGAAGTCGATGGGGCGCGAGGGTGGACTGATCATCTACCATGGAGTCATGTTGAAGGTGGAGCTGGATTGATGGGCTACGGTGTAAGGATCCAGGGAATCGAAGCCTATTCAGCAAAGGGGGAAAAGTGAGTGGCACGCAGTTCGGAGAGCCCAGTGGTCTGATGGAAGCGTGAAACTCGTCATCGGTATGTGATGATCGGTGGTACTCTGCAGTGGGGGTTGAGTGGTGTGGGTTCGCGGCCCTTGAGACTCGACCGGGACAGCGGAGGCTTGACGCGGTTATAGAGGCGAGGCGTGCGGTATGCACGGGGCATGGAGACGGGCCAGGGCTCTGGTGGTCATACATGTGGTGAGACAACTGTGAATTTGACTCAGGATGACTACAAGCAACGGTGAAATTCCTTTAAGTTTCAGACAGGCGGTCAAGAAAGGAGCGGTGATGTTGAGTTCAGGTAACTCTTATATGTGACACCAATATGTGAGTTGTTCACTTTCACACAGGTCAGTGATCGGTGTGTGATGACGTTGACGGATACTCTGGAAGTTGGGAGTACAAACCAGAGTAACAAGGAACTTAATTTTGCTCGAGTGCTGACTGTGGTCAAGAAAAGGAGGGACTACAAGTTGCAGGTGGAGTTACATGGAGTCTTTGGAGTAGCAGAGGTTCTCATAGAATAATCTCAAGTCTAATGTACATGGAAGTTTAACGCATTGACGAATTCAAGGTGATGGAGAATATTCGCCAAGATGGAGTTTGTTAGAGTTGTGTCGAATATTGTGTACAAGATAGGTTACAGTTGGACTATGAGTTGTATTGTGTTTAGATAGGATATGGAGCCGTGTCCTAATAGGACACTTGTATCCTAGGCCTCTCTTATATAACGAGGGTAGACACATGATGTAACCTATGCCAACATAATAGCACCGGAACGCAGGGGAAGCCGGCGGCATATGCCGGTGTCCAGAGCGATCGGGTACGATATTGTAGCGGTGTCATAGGGAGGAGCGCTCATAAGCAAGCTCCAGGGATGTAGCCATATCGATGAACCTCGTTAACAAATCTTAATGTCGTGCTCGTGTGATTGCTTGATCCTCGGATAATCGACGGAGTGCATTGGATTTATTCTAACACCTTCGCCGTACGGCATGGTTAACTTCTTCAACTGATGGTCCTTAGCCATGGGCACGTCCCCTTCCTACCTACGCAAGCGCCTCGGCTCACTGATCATTTCACTGCCTAGTCCCTTTGGAAGCATCACAATGGATGCATCTTCGAAGGGGCGCAACCCTCTTATGCACAACTCATCCAAGTAATGTATCAAGTGGAGGTGCGCCATGGGTTCGAGCTGCCACCAATGACCTGAACATGTTACTCCCTGTAATCTAATTTGCTTACGCCGTAGCTGAGCACCCCTTTTTCATCGTCTGCTCAACCGCACACTCTACTACACCATCATGTGTATGTACCGGGAGCATCACTATCTATAACTTTTTACCTCCTATCAATGGAAAGATACGCACTCTGTGTATTCATGAAAAAAGTTGTTTGCACGATGCTATTCCATTTTTGGTGGTGTGAACAAAATATGTAATGCATGGAGCCGTCTCTCGTACAAAAGGGTAGCTTGGGCACAAGAACATATGTGAAAGAGACAACCAAAAATTATTTGCTTTGTGAGGCCGGACGAGTCAAGCTAAGCATCCCTAGTTCCTTAGACAATGCATGAAAGAGAAGCTCTCTCGGCCTCCGCACTAAACTAATAATGGTCTTTTTGATTTGTAGGATTGCAAAAAAGGCACAAATAGAAAAATGCAAAATTGTAGTAGCATGTCCACCCATATCATATAGGATTTTGTTTGCACCAAGGTGTGCTTGATGGCACCGTCGGAAAAACAAATTATTCTTTGAGTGGATGAAAAACTTCTTATGAAATATAGTGCAATGGATTCCTACAAAAAAAAATATGGGATTCAATACTCCCTCCATTTTTTATACAAGGCCACTTCATTTTTTGTGTCAAAATTTGACTTATAATTTTGGTCAATAAAATATGAATTAAATGAAAAAAAAATGCCATCAAAAAGTTCTTTGAAATGTGCAGCCAATGAGATACTTTTTATGGCATATAACTCACTTTTTGTTGGTAAAATCAATGACCAAAGTTAGACATAAAAATATGAAGTGACCTTGTACAAGTGGCCTTGTCTGGCCCGGTTTTATATAACAACTAACATAGGATTTTTTTTACTAAGGACTCAAACACTTCAAAATTTCTACGAGAATCCCTTGAATCAAAGGGGCCAAAAAGGTGCACACAATCATTCATTTATGCCCTCTCATCCACAAAAGGATAGAAGGTAGAAATAATCATCGTATATAGAGAGGTGACTAGACGAACATTGTTATGCATTGGTGACTCACAAATATGAAATGACTTGAATTATACTTTACGAGTATCAGTTACTACGATTGAGATCTTCACTACAGCAGCAGTGCAACGGAGACATGAAAGCTATTGTAGTCCCATATAATTAGATGCTTTAAATCTAATCTAGCTAGCAGAACAATACAGACTCTTCCGACCCCGACTCTCCTGACTCCGTGCGGCAGCCGCCAGGCCACACCAAGCGGCCACCACCGGGCTTCCTCTCGACCTCCTGCGCTCCCCCTCCCTCCGCCGCTGCCGGCAACATCGCCGGGCAAAGGCCCTGTGGTGCGGAGGCGGCGGACCTCCTCTGCGTCCGGGATCTGAGGTGACGGCGGCCCGATCTTGGTCCCGTGCGACGGTTACGGCGGGCAGTGGCGGCCGGGGCGCGTCGGTGGGCCTGTTGCAGTCGGCGGGGATGGCAAGAGGCGGCGGCATGGGCTCGTCTAAAGTACTGACGATGGTCCATCATCGAAACCACATGCTGCTGCCGTCGCGCCAAACTGCCGCCTCTCATCGACTGCGGCGATGGTTCATGGAGATTCACCGGTTCTGCCACGTATCACGAGGATTATGACGGTGGCGATCTCCTGCTCCGCTGGAGGTGGTCGGCCGGTTGTGGCTGGTTTAGCGGATCTCGCGATCCATCATCTAGTCCCGGTTGTCGTCCTCATGCTCTTCTCGCATCACGGCAATGTCCTGCTTGATCGGTCCTCCTCGATCTAGCTATCAACGTGTTTCGGAACGGCCGCCAGAGAATTTGCTCAGGAAATCTGGATTGGTTAGTTGCCGGTCGTGCACGTCCATATCAGCCTATGAGGTTCTGAGGGCGTGGCAGAAAGCTCTGTTGACCGATGACACCTTGAGATATGTCGGCTTCTCGATTTCCATGACGAAGACAACAGTGGAGAAGGTCATGGTGGTCGAGATCGAAGAATGACTCTCAGGAGGAGCATCGTTAAGTGGGGTGGCAACACCGGAGGATTTCATCTTTGGTGGTACTCTTCGGGTGCCTAGTCGTGACTTTCAAGGTGAAAACCTAAGGTCTAGCCTTCATTGGTTGTGCCTGGCAATTGCCTTGCTGAAGGAATTGTTTTGAGAGCGCAGACTTTCTCCAGGGTGAAAACCTAAGATCTTGGATTGGGCAACGACGACGCTTGTGCACTATTTCCTTCCTGGAGTCATTGCTTTTGGAGACCTTTTATGTTTTCTGGGTGTTGTATTTGGTGGTGGTATGGGTGTTGTTGTTGAGAGGAGTTGATCGCTGTGGCGGGACTATTTTTTTTTCCTTTCTTTTCATTTTGTTTTTTGGCTGTGTGCATCCTGTATATCTCGGCTATATCTTGTAGGTGCAAAGGCTGGGTGTAATTAGTATCATCGCAATATTAATATATCCCCTTTTCAAAAAAAATAAATGTAATCTATATTAGATTAATAGGTAATCGAGTACAACCACATAAAGCATTACTGAACCCACATGCATATAAACGTCTTTGAATGAAAAGGGGGATATTGCAATTAAGACCCTATGCATCAAAATACTTGCCGAAGCGGCAACTAAACTCGTCGTTATGTCACTGGAGTTCTGGCCACGAAACCTTGTTGAATCACCCGAAAGTAGAATGTTGCATACGATGGAGATTAGCAATGACGACAAGCATATTGGCGGGAGTATCACCTCGATTTACACCAGTGGCGGATCCAGTGGGCGTGCCGTCGGTGCCTTGGCACCTCCCTACAGAAATGCAAAACATTTTTTATCTAGTAGTTGAGAGTCTAATCCTACATGTATAATAGGTTTAAAATGATAAACTGACAATTTTTCTGACTATACATGGCATTTTTATTGTGAGTGATAGGGTTGTCAAGCACTCTAGGTCCGCCACTGATTTACGCACTCATCTGTGCCAATACCACCAGACTAGGGCCACGACCTTGCCCGCAGGTGCTCAAAAGAAAGGTTGTTGAATGAGACGGTGTTGTCCCGTGCAATGCCCATGTAACCATATCGGCAGACGGCACAAAGAACCAACTCGTCACCCACCAAAATTGAAGAATGACGGGGTAAAAACTGTCAAGCTCCATGATAATTGATAAAACCAGGCCAGACTTATTTCTCATTCTGTGTAGTATGCTACGTGCACGTGGTTAGTGCCGAAAGCCAAGTTAGAGAAAAGAAATATGCAAGTCTAGATACTATCTGATCATTGTACGTAAAAAATACATACTCTATGTGGAATTGTCAAGTACTCCCTCTGTAAACTAATATAAGAGCGTTTAGATCACTAATCTAAATGCTCTTATATTAGTTTACGAAGGAAGTAATTAAACTGACATTCCATTAAGGTGCATTTGGGCGGGTGTACCGCCATATGAGTTCTAGCCACATAACATGCATGACCATTCACAACAGGCACCGGTTGAATTCGCTTTATTGATGTTTAATGAATAGATCGAAAGCTTTTCTCACAAAAAAAGGAAAAGAGATTAACCTTCTTGATCGTACGCGTACAGGTCGCACGACCAGAAGAATGTGCCAGTTAATACCGGTATATATACAATTATTAATGGGAAGAGGCACTGATGCAGTTCTATAGTATTATGAGTGCAGTTTTGTGTAACTTGAGCTACGTGGTACCCCTTATCTTAGCCATCCATTTTTGCATCAGGATCCGTGCAGAGACATTTGTCATTTTTGTTTCTCTCAAAACGAAACAACGTATAAACTTCAAACTTCGCAGGACAACAAAACATTCTAATTACTATGTGGGAAAAAAACTTTCATATTTTTTCATGCATTTTAAATGCTAAAAATTATTTTTTTAATATACAAAATTCTCATTTTGTATATTTATGTCGGTCCAAAAAATCTGAAAGTTTTTTCACACATTGAAGTTGTAAAGTTTGTTTGATCTGGAAAATTTGAAGTCTATATGTTATTTCATTTGAGAGAAACAAAAAAAAGAAATCTTCTTGTTGTAAGTTAGTTGGAGAGTACAGATCTCAAAACAATGTTGGAGGGCTGAAGATAAGAGGTTCCATGTAGCTCGTCCTACAGAGAAACTTTACCATAGTATTACCAAATTAAAGCATAGTAGGAGTATCAATCTTTCATACAACTCCCATTGGTTCCTCTGCAGTTTGGGTTCTGAGTGTACAACACTAATCATATCATTCGTGTGGAACTCCAAAGTTTGTTCTCCATGTACGAGTAAAGGAAAACATGCCTCGAATTGAACTCTATTGCCTTTGCTGGGTGGCTAGGACATAGTGCCAATTAACTATTTCGTTTGGGCAGCGGATATCTCGCATGCATTCTTGGCATATCCGCAGCATGCAGCTTAGCTTAACTAGGGTTTCTTCGAGAGAGAGATCTGAGAAGCTAGCTATGATCTATGGGGCGGTGTCTTGTAGGTTCATGTGGCCGGGTGATGATTAGCTCACCAATTAGGTGGCTCATGTTCACCGGAACATATGCGCCGTGAAACAAAAAACAAAAAGGGTGATGGTTTTACCTTTTCGTCTAGCATTAGCTGGTCATCGAACACGCTCAACTACCTCTAGACTTCTCATGGTTTGTCTTCCAGAACTTTTAAAGAATATCAGTTTTCATGTGCATTGACTACCCAACGACGACTATAAGCACCCGAATCAATCGAAGATGCACCGCCGTCATTTCTCCTCCCTCATCGGAGCTAGCCAAACCTTATTGCAGTGAACAGACAAAAAGTCATCGTGCTAAGACCCAAAGGACCAATGCACTAGAACAATAACCGTCCCTAATGAAGAGAAGCGTAGATCGAAAGAATCCAACCTATAGACACACGAGCGTAGATGTACAAAGACCGATTCCAAGCAGATCCAATGAACACAAATACCGACCGAATTCCATGAGATTCCGCGAAGACACACCTCCATACGCCCTCCGACAATGCTGGACGCACCACCTGGACATGAGCTAGGCGGGGAGAAACTTATTCCAATTTCTGGGAACCTTCGCCGCCTCGCCTTCCTGAGCAGGACACGAACCCTAAACAAACTCTGAAAATCACCAACAAATGAAGCGATAGCCCCCCCCCCCCCCCCCCCCCCCCGACAAAGGACAGGATCCACAACGCCTCCATGGCCTTAAGGCCATAGAAGATGACGTAAATCAACGGCTGGCTAGAAACCCTAATTAGCTTGGAGGCCCTCGTGGTGAATGGTTGAGGAGTGTCTTTAGGAATTTTTTGTAATACACAAGTACATGTGAGCCTAAAATTTCTTCTATTCATCTCCATATTATGATTTTCTAAGAATATCTTCTCTAAATTCTTCAAACCCTAGAAAACCCCAAAAATGTCATTTTCAAATGCCATTGTGTTAAACGTAAATAGATACAATGTATGTGTTAGTCCAGTGTCTCATAGAGACATAGAGAAATATACATAATCTCAAGGGATCCATAATATTTAGGGGAGAAGGAACTCTATAATCGGGAGTTTCCATTGGGTTTCTCTTGGAGATGGAAATTCACAGGGGCATGCACGTGGGGGGTACATGCACCTGCCCAGCCTTACCAGCCGTTCGATTGCCCTGTGAACCGCAAAGTCGTTGGGACCCTCATGAGGACAATAGGTTTTAAATTTTAGTTTTTGAAATGTACAATTTTGTCGGTCACAGATTCTGAAACTTACTAGTTGTCGGTTGTCCGTACCAAGTTTTAGAAACTGAAACTTAAAACTTACGATTTTGTCGGTCGCAAATTTCGAAACTTAAGATTTCGTTGGTCGATTGTACCAAGTTTCAGAAGTTGAAACTTAACAATTTTTTTGAAAACTCGTCAAAATGGATCTCATTTGAAAGCCCTTGTCACCAGAAACATGAATATGCGAACCAAATTTAATTCAGACATATTTTTCATAAAATATGAGAGATTGAGAATCGGAGGCTAGGAGAAAAAGGGGGCTGCGTGCTACAAATCCTCTCCCCCATGAAGATGCATTTTTTCTCTCTTCCCTATTATTTTGAGTACGAGGTCTTATAGGGGACTCCTGGACTTGCTCAAGGCAAACTTATCTAAGGACCAGGCGACATGAGTTAATTTGTGCTGAATTTTGTGCGATGGTTTAAGGTTCAATTTTTCGTTGGAGCTTTCAAACTCAAAAGTACCTCTGGTTGTACATTTGGGCTGTGAGATTCCACCGAGGCTTTGAAAACACTAACTAACAATGATAGACTGAAGTTTGCTCATCTTGCTCACAAGAAAGTTTATCGCGATGACAACAAAGTTGCATAGTCTAGCGACTTTTTAATTATATGTATATTCAATGCAGGTTGGATCATGATTAATTCCACAATGGCACCCAAATACTTTTACATCCGCATATTGGACTAGGTTTCAAACTAAATAAAAAAAATCCAATTGAATTTAATGAAATTTGTTCAAAGTAATTCTGAGATACTAGTATCTAAATTTTCAGATACTTGTGTTAGGTCTGAAATAAAATTTGTTACCAAAATACGCAACCATGTCCTGGATCATGTAACTTAGTTATCATAGTTGTATGTAACTGTATTTGAGAAATAAGGATACCAGCCCTTGCCCGCAAAAAAATGACGTTAATTACCCGTTAACCGGTGTGTGCAGAGGTGGCAATAAAACACGAAACGAGTTCTGGGCTCAAAATAGCTAGTGCCCTAGCGAGTCAAAGCCGAGTAAAATTTGAAACTCGATAATGAAACATGTTAAACAAGCTAAGCAACGAGTCAGCAGTTAAGGTCTCGTTTTATTCCATAGTATTTATAAGTTTATGTTGGCGACGGTTGTTTTCTTGTATTTTATTTTTACGGCGTCTCTTTCAACTTGGATACCATGAGGCGGAGATTCAACAATGGAATGATAGCTCTGCATAACCATTTGTGTGCTCAGAAAGAGAAAAACAGATACAATTATGAAGAGTCTGTATTGATTGACACATGGCGCGGTTGTACGTGTAGCACGGCCACTCAGTCATGGCCACAACGGTGGTGGTTCTCATAGATCGATCGAGATCGATGGACTGCAGTGCGAGTGAGTAATATAATCTGCACGCGGCGCTAGCTCCAGTAGCCCATCGTGGCTGCACAGGGCCAAGTGGGTCGGAGAGAAAACCCGGCCGGGATCAATACGATCCAAGGTAGAGCTCCGGCGCGGCTCAAAGCGAGATCCGACCGGATCCGAAGGCGTGGACCTAGATCAGCCCCCCAGACCCGTACGTGGCCGCCGCACAGGCACAGCACAGGTCGCACGCAGGCCTAACCTGCCAACCCAAGCCATGCATGCTCGGTGGCTCGGTGCACTGCGGCGACAGTGGCCGGTGATCACCAGCACCAGCACCAGCACGTACCTGCCTCCACTACCTACCTACAGTGATCTTTTGAGCTCCCCCATGCCGGGGTCAAACGAGCGCGCCGGCGCCGCACGCGTCGTATCACCAGTGCGTGGTGGAGGCCCAGTCAAAACACACGCTGTTCGGCCCTCCCAATGCTCCATCTCATACAGGTGCTAAGTCTTACACGTAGACAAAAAATCTAACATGACAAGTTATTTAAGAGAAGAAAAATGGGTGTGATGATAAAAAAACAATGTAAGCGCGTGAATCTAAACAAAACATTTAAATGAAGGAAGCCCAACCAATACATGAAGAGCTTTACTCCCTCCTTACCAGTTTATAAGACTAGCCACGATGGGAGTAATTTCAGCAGTAACATCAAGTCCAACTCAGCAAATTTGCTTATGTGGCAATGAGTTAATAAAGAGAGAGATAGTTGTAGTAACTTAGCTAGTTACTATAACATCACATATTCCAATGCAATATGAGTCTATAACCTAATAAATAAATCTTTACATATTACCACACTTAAGTTACTACCCACTATAAAGATAATAATATTGTCTAGTAATATGTGTATGTTACTAGTGTATGTTACTATCTATTGTGGCTAGTCTAAGGCTCATTTCAAAATCGCCAGATTTCCATAATGTAAGGCTTAATTCGCGGTCCGCTCGGTTGAAGGGCTGCGGTCGTTTCGATCCCTACGCACGCAATTAATTCGCTGGCTGCTGTTCTCGTACAAAGAGAAATGGCCGTTACTCCTTTCCTCTCCCTCGCTGCATGCCTGCATGCATGCACCACACACTTCTTTAAAATGACTCGAAGCACTCGTGTTCTTCCACCCACCCTCCTCTACTCTTTTCATCCACATACGAAACGAGAGCAGCGAAGCTATGTCAGATTGGATTCCGGACGTCGAGAAGGAGCTCCAACCATTGGTGATGGGCACGGAGAACTCCGGCGGCGCCGTAGCCATGGGCGCTGCTGACGCAGCTGTCAACGGCGTCGGCGCTGCGGTGGGCGCGGCCCGTGCCACCACGGACGAGATCCTCGTCGCCGAAACTTCTCTTTCAGACGTCGGTGCAGGGTTGAAACGGACATGCGCATAGCCTTCGAAAGGGATTCAAGTGTTGTCCTTTCTTGCGGTGGTATTTGTTCCATGGCGACGGTGTCAATCTCAATCCGTTTGCGGCCACATCGCTTCTTCTTCTTGTTGATCACAGCGTTTACACCTCCACCAAGCATGCCATCCTTCCATATCCGCACTACACTCCTCCGTGACATATTGCATTGAAGTGCCACGGCCTTGCTCACTCCATGCTTCAACCGACCTAGTCGACCATTTTTCTGTAACAGCACATTATAAACATGTCGCTTGTCCTTGTTGGTGTACTGAGATCTGGTTCGAATGTTCGCCAAATGATCTGCATGTTGGCGAAACCTTAAATTACATGAACAATACTAACGAGAATGTAAATAATATTGTAGCCGAGAGTAATGTATACACACAATCTGAATGAAAAACAAAACGTTGTTCGTACTTAGGTCCACCGTTCGAGCTTGGGTGTTGTCGCTGTCCGAGTCGCTCTCGCTCTCGCTGTCGCTGTCCGAGTCCTCGTCCATGCTAGCGTCGCCGGCAGCATCACCTTCTCAATACCAGGGGCCTAGTATGCGGCGGCCACGTCCGGCTCCATGCCCGACGCTAGGCCCGGTGCCATGTCTGACACCAATGACCACGGCCTCTTGGACGTTGCCCAGCCCACGCCCACCTCTGGCTCCACGGCCACGTCCTGCTGCACGACCGGCGCCACGGCCCGCAACCTCGTCCATGTCGCTATGTCCACGGCCACGACCGGCTGCACGGCCGACGCCACGACCGGCTCCGCGACCGACGCCACGGCCGGCAGCCTGGTCGACGCCGCGACCGACGCCGCGAACGACGCCACGACCGGCGCCGCGCCCAACTCCACGGCCAGCACTACCTCCCGCGCCACGCCCAACGCCAAGGCCATGCCCAGCACCATAGCCAACGTCGCCCCCCACAGCCGTGTTATCATTGCCTTGTCCGCGGCCATGTACGGCAGCGTCGTAGCACTCTCCACGGCCACCTCCACCGCCTAGGCTGTGCCCGCGCCCTGTGAGGCCGAGCGCCGGACCTCGTGCTTGCCCGGTTAGGCCCGCACCAGCGGACCACCCGGCGGTCATACCGCGGCCTGACAGGCCTAGCCGGCTGGGAACACGGCCTGCAGTGGCGCTACTGACTCCGTCGTCAGCCACGCCGGCGTGCCGAACTGCAGTTTGACGGAATCCCGCTAGAACGGCCCCGGCGAGCCCGTGAACTCCATGGCCACGCCCGGCATCACCATAACCAACACCTATGCTAGCTTCCAACCTCTCATTCCCCTCTGGTGGTGGCTCGTTTAGGTCAATGAGGACCATGGTTCCGGAAAGAAGATGGAGATGTGGGAGAAGAATGGTGTGGCTAAACTTGCTTGCTGCCCACCACTTTATACTGCAGTGCATGTACGATTTGCTATGGCGGGAGAGGCAGTGTTCGAGTTCGCGGCGCCAACGCTGAAAAACCAAAAATTGAGCTAATGGCACCAGAGGATTTTGGCGGTGCTTTTTTCATTTGTTGTTTGGCGCCGTGCATGCAAACCATGAAAACGAAACTGGCCTATGCATGCGCCATGCAGATGAGAGAGAGAGAGAGAGGTGGGAGAGACCACGCGCCGGCACGGGCCGGTTTAGTTTTGAGGTCAGGCGGGAGAGAGCGCGCGCATGCAGATAAGTTCAGAGCGGAGGCGGGAGAGAGCGCGCGCAAGCAGCCGTTAGCGCGCAGCATAGACCACGCGGGCGCTGGAGTTATTGCGTCGGGAGTCGAACGGCTGAGAATTAATACTACGGCGCGCACAGTTTTCATGAAGAAAAAGCAGAAGGCTTATTGGGCACTTTCTAAACCAGCTCAATTCATCTCAGCCAATAAACATTTCCAGTGAGATTTCAGATATGAGCGGTAAGGAGGGAGTAGTTGCTAAAACATTAAATGAAGTAAGCTTAGCTACTACCTCCGTTTCAGTTTACAAGTCTTACGCGTATACCTAGATTGCCAATTTTATCACCTTAATATAAACTATATAACACAAAAATTATACAGTTTGAAAATAGAACATCTGAAGTTTATATTGATATTTTTTTTGTAATATATGACTTGTATTAGGTTGGTCAAATTGATGACCTAGGGACACGCGCACGCCCTGTAAACTGAGAGAGAGGTAGTACCATAAGCTAAGCACCTATGCATTGAGGAGTATAGAGGGTGCTTGGATACGTTTTAGTCTCATGACTAAAAGTAGTGGGAGTAAAACTTGCTAGCTTCACCCATGCTTGAATCCAAATACTCCAATCGCCGTGCGCGGTTATACTAAAGAGACTAAAATCAAGTTAATGAACATTTATTATCCTCCAAACCCTCCAATTCAGAACTCGCATGTGTTAAAGGAGATGAGTTAAATGAGGAGAGAGGGGAATATCTTATTTTAAACAAATTTGAATAATTTTAAATGAGTGAAAAATTCATGAAACATATTTCACACATTTAGAAAACCGATTTCACTTGTTTCCTAAGAAATAATTTAACTCGTTTCAAAAAATAGATTCCACTCATTTCACTCAATCCAAACAAATAATGTCAATAATTTTCAAAAAGAACAATTTCACTTGTTTATAACAACATATTTCACTCATTTCAAAAAATAAATTCCACTCGTTGCTCTCGATTCATACAAATAATTTTGATTGTCTTAAAAAGAACAATTTCTATCTTTTAAAACAACACATTTGACTCATTTGAAAAAGCAGATTCTACCCATTTTACTCAATTCAAACAAATAATTTCAATCATCTTCAAAAAGAACGAGTTCACACATTTAAAACAACATATTTGACTTGTTTAGAGAAGCAAATTCCACTCATTTCACTCAATTGGGACAAATAATTTTAACTATTTTCTAAACGAACTATTTCACTCATTTACAACAATACATTTCACTTGTTTCCAACAGATTCCACTCATTTCACTCAATTCAACCAAATAATTTCAATAATTTTCATATTTGGTTTTAAAATAAATGAATTGTGTTGTATCTTGGTGAAACTAATTCTTTGGAATTTGAATCAGATTATTTTAAAAAGAGTGAAAATGGTTATTTGCAAAATATGCAATTGAAATAGATGTGATTTTTGTGAAACAAGCCAGTGAAAAGTGAATTGTGTTTACTGAAAATGAAAAAAATATTAAACTAAAATTTCAACTTGTGAACTGATTGAAATAATTTTATTAAAAAGATGTCAAGTGAGTAACATTATAGGTTACAATTTATTCACAATTGTGAAACAATGTGTATAGAAAGTGAAATTGTAATGTATCTTTGTGAAACTGATTATCTGAAAAGGTGTAACAAATTTTTGAACTAAGTGAAATAATTTGTGAAAATGTTTTTGAAATGATTTTTCAAAATAATTTATATATGCTTATTGCGAAAGTGATTATTTTGCAAAGGTGTAATCAATTAATTCAAAAGTGTGCTATAGATTATGTGAAATAGTTCGATCTTATCTGAAATAAGTGATATTTTTCTATAAACAACCAACCTTCTCTGAAATAGTTCAAATTATTTATTTCAAAGAGTTGAAACTAGTTATTTTAAAGAATTGAAATTTATTTTTAAAATAACTGTAATAGTTGAAGTGAAATTTGAATGTGTTTGAAAAGTATCCAATATTGGTCTTACTCTAAAGGTTTTGACGCGAGGAGTTCAAATATATAAAAAGTTTCATAAACAAATATATGCTTTAAAAGGTACGAATGGTTTAAATTAAGCAAGGTAAATTAAAAAGTACAATTTATTGCGTGGGAAAAGAAAGAGCGCGTCTGCCACGTTAATGTCATGCCTGCATGTGAAGTACAGTGTTGAGCCAACAGTTAAAATACCAATCTTTCATAAACATGGGGCAAAAACATACATCATGTGAGGCAATATATGGTGCAAGGTGGCACTGATTGGGTAGGGCGTTTTTGTTTTTGCATGGGTAGGACGCCGCCGTTATAGCTCACGTTTTCACTTTCTTTAGAGCCAGACATGGCAAATCTGGGTCCTCAAATGTCCGCGAATGCGTTTACAGGCATTGACTGGACGCTTTTTAAATATCTTCCTCTGCATCCGAGTATGTCATATATAAAATCTTAAAATTGTACAGACGATGCGAACAAAACATCTACGTAATATGTAGATCAACTATCAGTTTTAGGTTACTCGCTGTCGTCGGAGATGTCCACTATTTTCGTTTTGGGCTCCGGGTACATGGGGCAGACGCAGCTCCGGCTCCTCCGGCTTCTCCACGTCGGCCTCCGCCTCCACCTCCGCCTCTGCGTCGAGTTCGGCGAATAGCGCGCCAGTCGCCGCCCGCTCCTGTAGGATGAACTGCCAGTTGGCCTCCACATAGGCCTCTTCCTGGTTGGACTTCAGGATGGCCTGCTGCTCCGCCATCACGGACGCTTGGGCGACCGCGAACTCTGCCTCCGCGTCCTCCGTGTTGAAGCCTGGAGCCGGTGCCAGCTCCTCCTCTGGCTGCTCCGCCTCGCTCCTCCTGACCCGCCTCCTCCATCGGAACGGAATGCTGCTCCTCGTCGTCGTCCTCCTCCATTTGCTCCTCCTACTCCAGCGAGTCCGGAGGCAGGCCGACTGCGATATGGGCAGCGCGCCTCGCCCGAATCTCCTGCTCGATCTGGAAGCGACGCTTAGGCATCAACATTGCATAGGTGGTCTTCTTTTGCCAGGCCGTAGCGGACTGCCAGTGAAGAGGTAGGTGAAGGACGAAGAGGAATGTGCTCGGGCTGGCGGCGCGGGGAGAGTGGAAGAGGTTGTGGCTAGGGTTGGGGACGCCGGGCGGCATAAATAGCCGGACTTTGGTCTCGGGCGGCGAGCCGGAGCAGTGCCACGTGATGTTCATGCCCCCAACGAAGGAGACGCCCCTCGGACTATTGAGTTTCCGGGCAATTTCATATGGGACCTGTCCGTCAGTCCGACGTGATGGGCGCGCCTGGGCCACCTCATATCCGCCTCGTATTTGGGCTGGATTTGCTTGGGCGTTTGAGATCCATTTAAGACGCCTGTTTGTGCCGGTTTTATGTGACGAGTCACTAACTGATCCGTTCGTTCGAACATATGAAACGGGTTTGAGACGTCCAGCTATAGATGCTCTTACATAGCAGTCGGCCTAGTGGTGGCAAGTGATTAAATATTCAAGCACATGGTTCTGTCACTCTGTTACTTTTCTTAATTAGAGCATTAGACAAGCGTGGAAAAAGCGGGCAAAAAATATTGCGTACCAGCGCGCTCATGCGGATACTTTGCAAATTAAATTGGGCACCATGGTGAGCTGGTCAACTACTAACCGGATCAATACGCGGCTCGTGCTATAGCTCGTGTGAGGCAATGGTGGCTCGGCCCCTAGCTCAGCAGCCGCTCCGCTCCTCGATGGATCGATCGGCGGCGTCGCGCCCGGCCGTTGCCTCCCAACGAAGGGAAACGGATATTCCATGGATTATCCCCCCACTTTTCCGACACTCCATCGATCACACCATCATCACCATCCCCTTTACTCCTTCTTCATCGATCCTTCGCTTCCCTTTGCCTTTTCTCTTTCCTCTGTCTGTCTCCGCCAATTGCACCACGGACGCACCCACTCCCAATGGCAATGCCGGTTGAACTGGAAGGAGTGATGCGAGCTACTCCTTTGCTTTTGGCTTTTTATCTTTTATTACTACGTATATATCCTTAGGATATCTCCAATGCTGACTCGTAAATTTGGTCCCGCATCCGTTCACAGACAGGAACCAGTCCCGGACATGAATGCGGGAGCTGTTCATCCAACGTTGTTTGCATATATTTCAAACACTGTTTCTATTAACCGGATGAAATTCATACAAACACGATGAATTTTCATATAAACCTAAGCACGTTCATCAGAATTCAAACATTTTTCATTAAAAAAAGCCGGACCCTAAACCTATCCTGTGGCGCCTGTCGTTCACTTCCTTTATATTCCGCATCGGCGACCACGTCCTCCATCTGACGTCTCCATGAACAATGACAGTGTTCAAGACCTGTAAAGTGGAGGTTAGGTCTCCGGCGAGAAAAAATAGAAGATGGGAGACGGACCGGCCTAGTAGGGACACAATGCCCTGCTGCTTCCCATGCCCTACTCATCCTCAGAGTCCGCGACCTATCTGTCGCTTGTGCCGGTAGATGTGAGGTCGATGATGGACGTGGACAGTCCGTCAATGTCCACCTACCACATATGCCCCCAAAAGATGGACGATAGCGCGTATGACGTGCAACCGGCGTCATTGGATGTAAGACAACGAAGTTTGGGTTCGCCGCGGCCATATGATGGCCATGACCTCCTCACTTGCGCGCTCATCGTAGATTTGGCCCTCCGCCAGTCGGTGCTGCTTGAGAACATGTTGTAATTCTGCTCCACCCGCGCCTACCGGAACACCAACATAGGAGCCAGCGCAGGTTGCTCCTCCTCCGCCATGGCAACGTTGTAGTGCGCCCGCGCCCGCTCCATGGTTTGCCCGGCATGCACAAGCGCGGGGCCCGGCACCGTGCTATCGTCGGAGACCTCGGCGAGCTGGTCGGCATGTCGTGCTCGATCTGCCACGCATGGCAAGTTTGCCAGATTGCTGCAAGGGCGGCCACCACGTACTTCTGCTTCGATGAAAGGCTCTCTCACATTGCGTTAGAGCTTGCGGTCATGATGGATGTGGTGCAATATATGAGGATGTGGAGCAAAAGTATTGTGACGTGGAGTTTAGCCGGGCGTGACTGCCTTTAAATAGCGGATTCCGGTGAGGCCAAGCGTCCGAGTGCGTCAATGTGTTGCACTGGAGTTGGTTCCTCAGCCGGCAAGCCCGCATAATGGCGGCATACGGACGGGCGGACATTGAACGAACGTAGTAGATATCTGTCCCGTCTCATACAGTAAACGTCTCTCCGATATTGATTAGGCGCGGACACCAGGGAAGCGATGCGGGCGGCGCTCTCGCCTGGCGTGTCGCTTCTTTGCCGGCGCCAGTGAAAGGTTGCGTCCGCTCTGGGCCGGCGTCATTACGGAGCGGCCGCTCTACAGCGGCATTAATACGGATAGCTAACGCCGGGCCGGAACGCAAGCAGGCGAGGGAGGAGGGTTTTGAGTGGGATTGGGTAGTCAGAAGCAGACATGGCAGCGGTACGTATGCACGCAAAAAGCCCCTCCCCCCTCCCCACCCCTACTTTGTCTCTGATTTGCAAAAAAAAAAACACGTCTGGATTCCATGTTAGATGCCAAAATACGTCCGGATCGCGCTGGTTACGGGCAGTTTGAGGGACGGCACGTCTATTACCCCGGTAATTTACCGAAGTGTAAAGCATGTGGTAACTGCTGCTAGTAGCCGTTGGTTCCTACGTATACAATTATCACCGTCGCTTTGTTTTTTTTTGGTTTTTTTTTCGAGTGTCGCTTTGTTTCTTCTGTCTCCGTTAATTCGATCTACTCCACCACGCATCCACTGCCGATGGCCAGGAAAAGAAGTACTCGATCTCCTCTCTCTCGCCCGCTCTCGCCTTTGTCGCCTCCAGAAAAGAGGCCATGTTTCGCTTTCCATCTTCCCTCGATCGTTAGTCGTAAATTTGCTCCGGTAATTAAAGTGTAGTGAGTGGAGTACGCAACTGCTAATGGCCGTTGGTGTCTCGTACCAGCAGTACTACTCAGTTGCGATGCGATCGACCGATGTGATACTAGCTTGTTGGTCTTGATGAGTAGTGTCTGAGAATTTCGATCGGAAGGAGAGCTTCAGTAGCTAGCTTTTCGTGACGTGTGCGTCGTTGGCTCTTTGCTAGGCACCGGAGAAAATGATCTACATATGCATGCCACATCTATCTCTACCTACTCCATCCAGCTATATATGCAATCAAAGTTACAATGTCATTCCACGCGAAGCAAAAGAGCAAAATTTATAATGATCAATTACACAATTCTGCCCGCGAACGCGCACACACAAGCACATGTTCGTATACGTCCGGCTAAACCGTCAAGTTTCTTTTAAAGAAACACTGCAAAGATTTTTTTAATACAATATAGACGTAAACGTTCATATATACGCGCATACACTCATCTCTATGAATGTACACACATGCATACTCTATCCCTATGAGCACCTCCAAGAGACTGACATATCATTTTGAGATTTTACGAAGTCATCGTAGACGCCTCGTAGTCGACAGGAACGTCTCCTCCCACTGAACGCGCATCATCGGAAATCCTGAAATAAATTCAGGATAAATGCGAGCATCAGGACTAGAATCCTGATGGGCTGAAGATAACACTGTCCACCAAACCATCCAAACGAGCGAAGCAAGGCCTGTCGTCGGTAGGCTTGGGCCAAAGCAGAGTGTAACGAAGTCTGTTTTTACCATGATGCTTGTTACAATGAGTTTTCGCCGGTTTGCAAATGCGGTCGGTTTCCTGTGAGTGCATCAACTCGATTTCTTCCTTTCCCGTTGTTTTTGTTGTAGAAGACTCGTGGTTTCTGCTCAAAATTTAATGAAAAGGGGATAGCCCCCGATTAAAAATCATAGTGTACGCATCTACGTGCAGATTTGACCCAATGGTACGTTGTGGCTAAAGTTCCTTTTAGGCTTCATTTTGCGCACGTATGATGCCGCATGGAGTGGCCGTTGAAGCCCCATTTGCTCACGATGGCGCACTTCAATTGTGGCTCACAAGCAAGAAGTAGCTGCCTGCCATAATTGTACTTTTGAAGTCTAGACTAATGTTTATTTTTCTATGAAATGTGAAGGATAAGGAAAATTCCTGCATAGAAATAGGATTCATTCCTACAAATCAAAGGGCCCTATAAAAATTTTTCCTACAAAAATCCTACCCTACAAAATTCCTATAAACCAAAGGAGGCCTAACTAACTATGATAGACCCAAGTTTGTGCATCTTTCTCACAGGAAAGTTTATCGTGATCACAACAAATTTGCATAGTCTAGCGGCTATTTAATTGTATGTGTGTTCAATGCAGGTTAGATCAAGCTTCGTTCCACAATGGCACCCAAATATTTGTACATCCTAGCGCAATGGCGAGTGCGTTCTGTTTCCACTCAAGCCACCTGGGTTCGAATCTCCCCACTTACTTAACAACGAAAGTCAAGGGAGGGAACTTCCTCCCTTAGCCTCATTTTTTTTCAAATATTTGTACATCCACATTTTGGACTAGTTTCAAACTAAATTTAAAAATATAAAAATCCAACTAAATTTAATGAATATTTTTCAAAGTAACTCCGAGATAGTATCTAAATTTTCAGATACTTGTGTTAGGTATGAAATAAATTTTGTTACCAAAATATGCAACCATGTCCTGGATTGTGTAACTTAGTTATCATAGTTGGATGTAACTATATTTGAGAAGTAAGGATAGCAACCCTTGCCCACCAAAAATTGACTTTCATTATTCGTCAACCGTTGTGTGCAGAGGTGACAATAGAACTCAAAACGAGTAACTCAGTTCTCGGCTCGAAGTAGTGCCCTAGCGAGTCAAAGCCGAGTTAAATTTGAAACACGTTGATGAACCATGTTAAGAAAGCTAAGCAACAAGTTATTAGTTAAGCTCTCATTTTATTCCATAGTATTTACATGTTGAGTAGTGCTAGGCCCCAGCGCGTTGGCCCAATTTTTCGGCCGCTCAGACAAAAGCTGTTCGATCTACACGCACACAGCCGTCAGATCTGTCCCTGTCCTCCCCTATCGTCAACCTCCCGCATGGGGGAAAGAGAGAGGAAGGAGAGCGCCACTCCCACACTTGCCAACTGCCTCGCCTCACCTCCTCGTCTTCCCTCACCGCTAGTCACCGCCCTCGCAATCAGTCGTCACCTTGCCGTTGGTTGCCGCTTACGTTTCTCGCCGGCTCCACGCATGTAACCACGTGCACCCCACCGGTGGCAACAGCGGCGGCTCACCGGCAAGCTCCATGGTTGCAGCATCCTGATGCGCCATCGCCGCCCCTTCACCGTCGAAGATCGCTGCACGGTGTTGCGTGAGCGATGGCCAAGAGTCAACGCCATTCATGGATGTAGCAAAAAAAAGTGCCGGTTGTAGCAAAAAAGAATGACGGTTGCAGAAATTCGTCGCTGCCACCGTCACGGCTCGCGACTACGCCATGATTGTTGTGTTGGGGAACGTTGCAGAAAACAAAAAAATTTCTACGGTTTCACCAAGATCCATCTAGGAGTTCATCTAGCAACGAGTGATCGGATTGCATCTACATACCTTTGTAGTTCACGCGCGGAAGCGTTCAAAGAATGGGGATGAGGAATCCGTACTTGACGTGATCCAAATCACCGGAGATCCTAGCGCCGAACGGATGGCACCTCCGCGTTCAACACACGTACGGTCAGCGTGACGTCTCCTCCTTCTTGATCCAGCAAGGGGGAAGGAGAGGTTGAGGAAGATGGCTCCAGCAGCAGTACAACGGCGTGGTGGTGGTGGAGCTGCAGTACTCCGTCAGGGCTTCGCCAAGCTCTATGGAGGAGGAGGAGGTGTTGGAGAGGGAGAGGGAGGCACCAAAGGCGTGGGGTGAGAGGCCCTCCTCCCCCCACTATATATAGGGAGCCTAGGGGGGGCGGCGGCCAAGGGGTGGGGGCCTTGCCCCCCAAGCAAGGGGGCGCCCCCCTTTAGGGTTTCCCCTACCCTAGGTGCATGGGCCCTAGGGGAAAGTGGCGCCCCAGCCCACTTTGGGCTGGATCCTTTCCCACTTTAGCCCATGGGGCCCTCCGGGATAGGTGGCCCCACCCGGTGGACCCCCGGGACCCTTCCGGTGGTCCCGGTACAATATCGGTGACCCCAAAACTTGTCCCGATGGCCGAAATAGCACTTCCTATATATAATTCTTTACTTCCGGACCATTCCGAAACTCCTCGTGACGTCCGGGATCTCATCCGGGACTCCGAACAACTTTCGGGTTACTGCATATACATATCCCTACAACCCTAGCGTCACCGAACCTTAAGTGTGCAGACCCTACGGGTTCGGGAGACACGTAGACATGACCGAGATTGCTCTCCGGTCAATAACCAACAGCGGGATCTGGATACCCATGTTGGCTCCCACATGCTCCTCGATGATCTCATCGGATGACCACGATGTCGAGGATTCAAGTAACCCCGTATACAATTCCCTTCGTCAATCGGTATGTTATTTGCCCGAGATTCGATCGTCGGTATCCCAATACCTCGTTCAATCTCGTTACCGGCAAGTCACTTTACTCGTACCGTAATGCATGATCCCGTGACCAGACACTTGGTCACTTTGAGCTCATTATGATGATGCATTACCGAGTGGGCCCAGTGATACCTCTCCGTCATACGGAGTGATAAATCCCAGTCTTGATCCGTGTCAACCCAACAGACACTTTCGGAGATACCCGTAGTATACCTTTATAGTCACCCAGTTACGTTGTGATGTTTGGTACACCCAAAGCACTCCTACGGTATCCGGGAGTTACACGATCTCATGGTCTAAGGAAAAGATACTTGACATTGGAAAACTCTAGCAAACGAACTATACTATACGATCTTGCTATGTTTAGGATTGGGTCTTGTCCATCACATCATTCTCCTAATGATGTGATCTCGTTATCAATGACATCCAATGTCCATAGTCAGGAAACCATGACTATCTGTTGATCAACGAGCTAGTCAACTAGAGGCTTACTAGGGACATGTTGGTGTCTATGTATTCACACATGTATTACGATTTCCGGATAACACAATTATAGCATGAATAAAAGACAATTATCATGAACAAGGAAATATAATAATAACTTTATTATTGATTGCCTCTAGGGCATATTTCCAACAGTCTCCCACTTGCACTAGAGTCAATAATCTAGTTACATTGTGATGAATCGAACACCCATGGAATTCTAGTGTTGATCATGTTTTTCTCTAGGGAGAGGTTTAGTCAACGGATCTGCTACATTCAGGTCCGTATGTACTTTACAAATATCTATGTCTCCATCTTGAACATTTTCACGAATGGAGTTGAAGCGACGCTTGATGTGCCTTGTCTTCTTGTGAAACCTGGGCTCCTTGGCAAGAGCAATAGCTCCAGTGTTGTCACAGAAGAGCTTGATCGGCCCCGACGCATTCGGTATGACTCCTAGGTCGGTGATGAACTCCTTCACCCAAATTGCTTCATGCGCTGCCTCCGAGGCTGCCATGTACTCCGCTTCACATGTAGATCCCGCCACGACGCTCTGCTTGCAACTGCACCAGCTTACTGCCCCACCATTCAAAATATACACGTATCCGGTTTGTGACTTAGAGTCATCCAGATCTGTGTCGAAGCTAGCGTCGACGTAACCTTTTACGACGAGCTGTTCGTCACCTCCATAAATGAGAAACATTTCCTTAGTCCTTTTCAGGTACTTCAGGATATTCTTGACCCTGTCCAGTGTTCCTTGCCGGGATTACTTTGGTACCTTCCTACCAAACTCACGGCAAGGTTTACATCAGGTCTGGTACACAACATGGCATACATAATAGAACCTATGGCTGAGGCATAGGGGATGACACTCATCTCTTCTATATCTTCTGCCGTGGTCGGACATTAAGCTGAGCTCAATTTCACACCTTGCAACACAGGCAAGAACCCCTTCTTAGACTGATCCATATTGAACTTCTTCAATATCTTATCAAGGTATGTGCTTTTTGAAAGACCTATGAGGCGTCTTGATCTATCTCTGTAGATCTTGATGCCTAATATATAAGCAGCTTCTCCAAGGTCCTTCATTGAAAAACTCTTATTCAAGTAGGCCTTAATGCTGTCCAAAATCTCTATATCATTTCCCATCAAAAGTATGTCATCTACATATAATATGAGAAATGCTACAGAGCTCCCACTCACTTTCTTGTAAACGCAGACTTCTCCATAAGTCTGCATAAACCCAAACGCTTTGATCATCTCATCAAAGCGAATGTTCCAACTCCGAGATGCTTGCACCAGCCCATAAATCGAGCGTTGGAGCTTGCACACCTTGTCAGCATACTTAGGATCGACAAAACCTTCCGGCTGCATCATATACAATTCTTCCTTAAAGAAACCATTAAGGAATGTCGTTTTGACGTCCATTTGCCATATTTTATAATCATAGAATGCGGCAATTGCTAACATGATTCGGACGGACTTCAGCTTCGCTACCGGTGAGAAAGTCTCATCGTAGTCAACCCCTTGAACTTGTCGATAACCCTTAGCGACAAGCCGAGCTTTATAGATGGTCACATTACCATCCGCGTCTGTCTTCTTCTTAAAGATCCATTTATTTTCTATGGCTTGCTGCTCTACGGGCACGTCAGTCAAAGTCCATACTTCGTTTTCATACATGGATCCTATCTCGGATTTCATGGCTTCCAGCCATTTGTCGGAATCCGGGCCCGCCATCGCTTCTTCATAGTTCGAAGGTTCACCGTTGTCTAACAACATGATTTCCAAGACAGGGTTGCCGTACCAATCTGGTGCGGAACGTGTCCTTGTGGACCTTCGAATTTCAGTAGGAGCTTGATCAGAAGTATCTTGATCATCATCATTAACTTCCTCTCTAGTCGGTGCAGGCACCTCAGGAACATTTTCTTGAGTTGCGCCATTTTCCGGTTCAAGAGGTAATACTTCATCAAGTTCTACTTTCCTCCCACTTACTTCTTTCAAGAGAAACTCCTTCTCTAGAAAGGATCCATTCTTGGCAACAAAGATCTTGCCTTCGGATCTGAGGTAGAAGGTATACCCAATAGTTTCTTTAGGGTATCCTATGAAGACGCATTTTTCCGACTTGGGTTCGAGCTTTTCAGGTTGAAGTTTCTTGACATAAGCATCGCATCCCCAAACTTGACAGTTTAGGTTTCTTCCCAAACCATAATTCATACGGTGTCGTCTCAACGGATTTCGACGGAGCCCTATTTAAAGTGAATGTGGCAGTCTCTAAAGCATAGCCCCAAAAAGATAGCGGTAAATCGGTAAGAGACATCATAGATCGCACCATATCTAATAGAGTGCGATTACGACGTTCGGACACACCATTACGCTGAGGTGTTCCAGGCGGCGTGAGTTGTGAAACTATTCCACATTTTCTTAAGTGTGTGCCAAACTCGTGACTCAAGTATTCTCCTCCACGATCTGATCGCAGGAACTTGATTTTCCTGTCACGTTGATTCTCAACCTCACTCTGAAATTCCTTGAACTTTTCAAAGGTCTCAGACTTGTGTTTCATTAAGTAGACATACCCATATCTACTCAAGTCATCAGTGAGGGTGAGAACATAACGATAGCCACCGCGAGCCTCAACACTCATTGGACCGCACACATCGGTATCTATGATTTCCAATAAGTTGGTTGCTCGCTCCATTGTTCCTGAGAACGGAGTCTTGGTCATTTTACCCATGAGGCATGTTCGCACGTGTCAAACGATTCGTAATCAAGAGACTCTAAAGTCCATCAGCATGGAGCTTCTTCATGCGTTTGACACCTATGTGACCAAGGCGGCAGTTCCACAAGTATGTGGGACTATCATTATCAATCTTACATCTTTTGGTACTCACACTATGAACATGTGTAGCATTACGCTCGAGATTCATTAAGAATAAACCATTCACCATCGGAGCATGACCATAAAACATATCTCTCATATAAATAGAACAACCATTATTCTCGGATTTAAATGAGTAGCCATCTCGAATTAAATGAGATCCTGATACAATGTTCATGCTCAAAGCTGGCACTAAATAACAATTATTAAGGTTTAAAACTAATCCCGAAGGTAAATGTAGAGGTAGCGTGCCGACGGCGATCACATTGACCTTGAAACCATTCCCGACGCGCATCGTCACCTCGTCCTTCGCCAGTCTCTGCTTATTCCGCAGCTCCTGTTTTGAGTTACAAATGTGAGCAACCGCACCGGTATCAAATACTCAGGAGCTACTACGAGTACTGGTAAGGTACACATCAATTACATGTATATCACATATACCTTTCGTGATGCCGGCCTTCTTGTCCACTAAGTATTTGGGGCAGTTCCGCTTCCAGTGACCACTTTCCTTGCAATAAAAGCACTCAGTCTCGGGCTTGGGTCCATTCTTTGGCTTCTTCCCGGAAGCTTGCTTGCCGGGCGCGGCAACTCCCTTGCCGTCCTTCTTGAAAGCTTTCTTACCCTTGCCCTTCTTGAACTTAGTGGTTTTATTCACCATCAACACTTGATGTTCCTTTTTGACTTCTCCCTCTGCTGATTTCAGCATTGCAAATACTTCAGGAATGGTCTTTTCCATCCCCTGCATATTGAAGTTCATCACAAAGCTCTTGTAGCTCGATGGAAGCGACTGAAGGATTCTGTCAATGACCGCGTCATCCGGGAGATTAACTCACAGCTGAGTTAAGCGGTTATGCAACCCAGACATAGTGAGTATGTGCTCACTGACAGAACTGTTTTCCTCCATCTTACAGCTGAAGAACTTGTCGGAGACTTGATATCTCTCGACCCGGGCATGAGCTTGGAAAACCATTTTCAGCTCTTCGAACATCTCATATGCTCCGTGTCTCTCAAAACGCTTTTGGAGCCCTGGCTCTAAGCTGTAAAGCATGCCGCACTGAATGAGGGAGTAGTCATCGGTACGTGCCTGCCAAGCGTTCATAACGTCTTGTTCTGCAGGGAGAACAGGTGCGTCACCTAGCGGTGCTTGTAGGACATAATCTTTCTTGGCAGCTATGAGGATGATCCTCAGGTTCCGGACCCAGTCCGTGTAGTTGCTGCCATCGTCTTTCAGCTTGGTTTTCTCTAGGAACGCGTTGAAGTTGAGGACTACGTTGGCCATTTGATCTACAAGACATATTGTAAAATTTTAGACTAAGTTCATGATAATTAAGTTCATCTAATCAAATTATTCAATGAACTCCCACTTAGATAGACATCCCTCCAGTAATCTAAGTATAACATGATCCGAGTTAACTAGGCCGTGTCTGATCATCACGTGAGATGGACTAGTCAACATCGATGAACATCTTCATGTTGATCGTATCTTCTATACGACTCATGCTCGACCTTTCGGTCTTCTGTGTTCCGAGGTCATGTCTGTACATGCTAGGCTCGTCAAGTCAACCTAAGTGTTTGCATGTGTAAATCTGTCTTACACCCGTTGTATGTGAACGTTGGAATCTAACACCCAATCATCACGTGGTGCTTCGAAACAACGAACTGTCGCAACAGTGCACAGTTAGGGGGAACACTTTCTTGAAATTATTATGAGGGATCATCTTATTTACTACCGTAGTTCTAAGTAAACAAGATGCAGAATCATGATAAACATCACATGCAATCAAATAATAATAGTGACATGATATGGCCAATATCACATAGCTCCTTTGATCTCCATCTTGGGGCTCCATGATCATCTTGTCACCAGCATGACACCATGATCTCCATCATCATGATCTCCATCATTGTGTCTCCATGAAGTTGCTCGCCAACTATTACTTCTACTACTATGGCTAACACGTTTAGCAATAAAGTAAAGTAATTTACATGGCGTTTCTCAATGACACGCAGGTCATACAAAAAATAAAAACAACTCCTATGGCTCCTGCCGGTTGTCATACTCATCGACATGCAAGTCGTGATTCCTATTACAATAGCATGAACATCTCATACATCACATATATATCATTCATCATTCATCACAACTTTGGCCATATCATATCACAAAGCACTTGCTGCAAAAACAAGTTAGACGTCCTCTAATTGTTGTTGCAAGTTTTACGTGGCTAAAATAGGGTTCTAGCAAGAACTTTTTCTTACCTACTTGAAATCCACAATGTGATTTGTCAACTTCTATTTACCCTTCATAAGGACCCTTTTCATCAAATCCGCTCCAACTAAAGTGGGAGAGACAGACCCCCGCCAGCCACCTTATGCAACTAGTGCATGTCAGTCGGTGGAACCGGTCTTATGTAAGCGTACGTGTAAGGTTGGTCCGGGCCGCTTCATCCCACAATACCGTTGAAGCAAAATAAGACTAGTAGCGGCAAGAAAGTTGCCAACATCTACGCCCACAACAAATTGTGTTCTAATCGTGCAAAAGGAACTACGCATAGACCTAGCTCATGATGCCACTGTTGGGGAACGTTGCAGAAAACAAAAATTTTCCTACGGTTTCACCAAGATCCATCTAGGAGTTCATCTAGCAACGAGTGATCGGATTGCATCTACATACCTTTGTAGTTCACGCGCGGAAGCGTTCAAAGAATGGGGATGAGGAATCCGTACTCGACGTGATCCAAATCACCGGAGATCCTAGCGCCGAACGGACGGCACCTCCGCGTTCAACACACGTACGGTCAGCATGACGTCTCCTCCTTCTTGATCCAGCAAGGGGGAAGGAGAGGTTGAGGAAGATGGCTCCAGCAGCAGCACGACGGCATGGTGGTGGTGGAGCTGCAGTACTCCGTCAGGGCTTCGCCAAGCTCTATGGAGGAGGAGGAGGTGTTGGAGAGGGAGAGGGAGGCACCAAAGGCATGGGGTGAGAGGCCCTCCTCCCCCCACTATATATAGGGAGCCTAGGGGGGGGGCGGCCCTAGGAGATGCAATCTCCTAGGGGGGGCGACGGCCAAGGGGTGGGGGGCTTGCCCCCCAAGCAAGGGGGCGCCCCCCTTTAGGGTTTTCCCTACCCTAGGTGCATGGGCCCTAGGGGAAAGTGGCGCCCCAGCCCACTTTGGGCTGGATCCCTTCCCACTTTAGCCCATGGGGCCCTCCGGGATAGGTGGCCCCACCCGGTGGACCCCCGGGACCCTTTCGGTGGTCCCGGTACAATATCGGTGACCCCGAAACTTGTCCCAATGGCCGAAATAGCACTTCCTATATATAATTCTTTACCTCCGGACCATTTCGAAACTCCTCGTGACGTCCGGGATCTCATCCGGGACTCCGAACAACTTTCGGGTTACTGCATATACATATCCCTACAACCCTAGCGTCACCGAACCTTAAGTGTGCAGACCCTACGGGTTCGGGAGACACGTAGACATGACCGAGATTGCTCTCCGGTCAATAACCAACAGCGGGATCTGGATACCCATGTTGGCTCCCACATGCTCCTCGATGATCTCATCGGATGAACCACGATGTCGAGGATTCAAGTAACCCCGTATACAATTCCCTTCGTCAATCGGTATGTTACTTGCCCGAGATTCCATCATCGGTATCCCAATACCTCGTTCAATCTCGTTACTGGCAAGTCACTTTACTCGTACCATAATGCATGATCCCGTGACCAGACACTTGGTCACTTTGAGCTCATTATGATGATGCATTACCGAGTGGGCCCAGTGATACCTCTCCGTCATACGGAGTGACAAATCCCAGTCTTGATCCGTGTCAACCCAACAGACACTTTCGGAGATACCCGTAGTATACCTTTATAGTCACCCAGTTACGTTGTGACGTTTGGTACACCCAAAGCACTCCTACGGTATCCGGGAGTTACACGATCTCATGGTCTAAGAAAAAGATACTTGACATTGGAAAACTCTAGCAAACGAACTATACGATCTTGTGCTATGTTTAGGATTTGGTCTTGTCCATCACATCATTCTCCTAATGATGTGATCTCGTTATCAATGACATCCAATGTCCATAGTCAGGAAACCATGACTATCTGTTGATCAACGAGCTAGTCAACTAGAGGCTTACTAGGGACATGTTGGTGTCTAAGAATTCACACATGTATTACGATTTCCGGATAACACAATTATAGCATGAATAAAAGACAATTATCATGAACAAGGAAATATAATAATAATCCTTTTATTATTGCCTCTAGGGCATATTTCCAACAGGATGTAGCAAAATCTCTCGCCGGTGGTAGAAAAATCCAACGACGGTTGCTGCAATTCATCTCGCCACCGTTACCAGTCGCAGCTCCGCCATGATGGATATAGCAAAATCCCTCGCCGGTAGTAGCAAAATTTGAGGACTGTTGCAATAAAAAAAGCCACAGTCGTTGTAGGTCGCAGCTCTGCATTGATGGATGTAGCAAATCTGTCGTTGGTAGTAGCAAGAAATGGCGACGGTTGCAGCAAAAAGCTTGGTCGGTTCCAAGAAAGTTCTTGTCATCGGTTGCCTCATTTATTTTGCCTCTTCATCAAGGCTGTTGACTTGGGGGTTGCAACTTTTCTGCACCACCACTGCAGCACCTTCAACAGGGGGCTGCAACTTCTCTGCGCTCCCTGTTGGCCAATAGAGCAGAGTTGCAACATCTCGCGGGCCGCGGTTCTAGCTTTTTCCGCAAATGGTTCCAACAAAAATTCCCCGTGGGTTGCAGCTTTTCCGCAGCTCCCCCGCCGCCCCGATTGAGCGCCATCGCACGCGAGCACTTCGCCACCGATGAGAGAGCTTGTGGAGGTTGCGAGCAACGTGGGGAAAGGCTGTGGAGGAGCAAAGCCGCGACGGCTGGAGGTGAAAGAAAGAGGACATGAGAAGGGGTAATGAAAGGGGTTGGGCGTGCCGGACCCATCATTTTCACGCGGAGCGGTTATTTCGTGGCGTCTGAGCATGTGGCGCGCGAGCCGGCAGAGAGTTCTGCCGGCCTGCCGGCTCCAAACTTTTTCCTTGCATGTTTATGTTGGCGATGGTTGTTTTCTTGTATTTTCTGTTTACGACGTCTCTTTCAACTTGGATACCATGGGGCAGAGGTTCAATAATGGAATGATAGCTCTGTGTAATCATTTTTGTGCTCAGGAAAAAAAAACAGAAGTCTGTGTAATCATTTTTGTGCTCAGGAAAAAAAAACAGAAGTCCGGGTTGCACGTCGCACGGCCACTCATGCATGGGATGGGTGGTTCACATAGATCGATCGAGATCAATGGATTACGGTGTAGTGCATACACAAAAGTGAGTAGTATAATCTGGCAGCTGCATATATGCACGCGGCGCCAGCTCCAGTAGTACGTACGTGGCCGCCGCACCCGCACAGCGCAGGTCGCACGCAGGCAGGCGGCAGGCCTAACCTGCCATGATCGATCGGTGCACTTGGGAGCGCAGCAGCGACAGTGGCCGGTGATCACCAGCACCAGGCACCAGGCACCAGCACCAGCGCCAGCACGTACCTGCCTCCACTACCTACAGCGATCTTTAGAGCTCCCCAATGCCGGGGTCAAACGAGCGCGCGCCGGCGCCGCACGCGTCGTATCAGATCAGATCAGTGCGTGGTGGAGGCCCGGCCAAAACACACGCTGTTCCATCGGCGTCGCCGTTGAGTTGAGCCGTCGTCAACGGCGCGCGTTACGGCCAGACAGGAAGATGATATAGATCAGCTCCGCGCGCGCGCAGCTACCAGTGAAGTGCGCGTCACTCCGTCGCATCAGAGCCTTCTCAAAGAAGCTGCATGCTTTACTACGTAAAAGACGATCTAGTCCTAAGCACTCCCTTCGTTCCATATCGTAAGATGTTTCTGAATATTGGATATTCAAGAACATGGTTCAGCCACTCGGTATTGTTTCTTAATTACGAAGAGTGTTAGACAAGTGTGGAAGCTGGTGCTTTGCAATGGTGGGCTGGTCAACTAGCTGGAATGCTGGATGGATGCGCGGCTCGTGCCATAGCTCGTGGGGCGACGGTGGCTGGGACGCTAGCCCGGTAGCCGCTCCGCTCCTCCTCGATGGATCATCGATCGATCGGCGGCGTCGCGCCCGCCCCGGCCGTTGCCTCCCAACGCTGGGAACGGATATTCCATGGATTATCCCCCACTTTCCCGACACTGCATCGATCACATCATCATCGCGCCACCATGGATGCACCCCTTTACTTCTTCTTCACCGATGCTTCCCTTGGCTTTTCTTTTCCTCTGTCCGTGTCTCGGCTAATTCCACCACGCATCCACTACCAAATACCAATGGCAATGACGACCTGGCTATAGCTTCGAACGCTCCCTTTCTCTCTTCTTGTCGATGGCCGGCTCAACTGGATGGAGTGATACGAGCTACTACTCCGCTTTTGGCTTTTTATCTTCTAAATCTCCTTACTCAAGTGTAAAGTAGGTGGTGGTAACTGGTAAACTGCTAATAGCCGTTGGTTTCTACGTACAATTACCACCGTCCCTTTATTTCTTCTGTCTCCGTTAACTCGATCTACTCCACCACGCATCCACTACGTACGTAGTGCTCATATATACTCTCTTCCTTTGTCGCCTACAGAAAAGGCTATGTTTCGCTTTTCATCTTCTCTCGATCATTAGCCGTTAATTTGCTCCGGTAATGAAAGTGTAGTGTGTGGATTACGTACTGCTAATGGCTGTTGGTGCATGTCTCGTGCTACTAGTAGTACTAGCCTACGCATGCGTGACGCCCAGCTGCGATCGGTCGATGTGATACTTCTTGTTGGTCTTAATGAGTATGAGAATTTCGATCGGAGAGAGCGCATGCAGTAGCTAATTTTTGTGGCGTACGTACGTGTCGCTACCTGCTCGATCAGTGGGTAAATTAACCACTTGCGCCTAGCTAGCCTAGCTCGCTCTTGCTATGCACCGGAAAAAAATGATCTAGATATGCATGCATGCATGCATGTAATCAGGGAGAGCATGCATCCACTGTCAACATATGCTGGAGAAGGTAGGTTTTGGAGGACTAGGCTGACTAGTAAGCATGCACGTGCAACATACGTCTCAGACGTAAATCAGATGAGATTCACATAGTACGAAGTAAAAAAATTACAAATCTTATATTTACTAATTGGAGGCACCATCCGAGCCTCCACGTCAGTCCTTAGAATTAAACGAAATTGTCCATTGAATCTCCTTATTTGTTAACCATAGCCGTTTGATGATTTCTCTTAAGAAGTCCTCACGTTTTATCCCACCTCCTACGCCAAGACCTCTCTATAGGTTGCAAAAGAAAGAAAAAAAACGGGTGATCCCACCTCCCACGTGAAAACCTCTTCCTAGACCCCACCTCCCACGTGAAAATCTCTTCCCTAGCGATTCAATAGGCTGCAAAAAAAACTAACATAATCCTATCACGATGCACGACTCTCCTAGGTCGAACACGCCAGCGGAGACGATCAAGAGATAGTAGGGGCACCCATGGCCTTCAAAGATGCTGACTATCCGGCCATGGGAAGGAACAAGGCGACAAAATAGAGCAGCGAGCAACGCTACTGCTGCCCCTGCCGTCGGTCATCATCTGCCGCAGTGGTCATCGGTAGAATCCTAGGGCGACTCTCCCGCATCTTCCTCCTTGCGAGATACAAAAGTAAGAACGTTTTGCCAGAAACAAGATCGTTTTCTGATTGTTAACCTGTTCTGCTGCCCCACATACGTATTTGTTCCCTTCAACCCTCCGTCAGCTCTCCTCTCCTGTCCCTGGATTTGGTTGATTAATGATGAATCCCAAAGCTGATTGGAAAATGTTGCATCGGATCTGAAAAGAACCACGATCCAGCTTCAGCCTCTTCCCAATCCCTTTTGCAACCTTCTAATCTCCACAGTTTTCAGGTTTGAACCACGCAACAATCAAGCATATATTTTGGGTTGATTAATGAACAATTCTCACAATGGTTGATGCAGCAGTTGGTCAGGTGTATTGGTGGCAAACTGAAGCGGATTGGGCAGCCAGCATCATCAGTAAAGTTGCTGACTCGGCGAACTTCCGCGAACAAGTCTGCCACTAGAGTTTGGCTAATGTGCAGTACGACTCATTAGTAGTATTTTGTTAGACATGCTGAATCATTCTTCTATCCCACTATTCAAAATTTACATATTTTGATATTGTCACAACTGTAAACTGTAGGTTGCACAGCCAAGCAGAAGCTGTCACCAAAGGTGAAGGTGGAAATAGGTAAAACAGGTATTTACATGTTACACATCCGCAGCCGTAGGATGAACTGCCGCAGAGTCCTGACCAACTATTCCACACATAAGACTCTTTACAAGGATGTTCGCCCATTGGCAAGTGATCAACCAAGCTCAAATGATGTTCTTCGTCCTCTGTCTCTCCATTTTGTGTCTTATGCCATCCCAGACTTCAAGGTTCTACCCGTACTGGAATCCATCTAGGAGAACGTGATTCAATCCATCTATGCCTTCCCCGTCTCATATTCAAGGTTTTACAATACAGGATGGTTGATGCATCAGATGAGGATCCACAGTAATACGAAGTAAGGAGGCGATATGGGTAGTTGAGGCTGTCAAGTGCAGGAATATGTTGGATTGGTGGTGGCATGCAAATCGCACTCTAAATCCAATTGGAGTTCATCTATTCCACCATCGCCCCACACCGTTGGTAAATAATCCCCCATCCTAAATCCCTCGGTTATCAGGTTGTTGGATTTATAACAGAATCCTCAATAAACAGGCTTGATCCATAATATCTTATCAAAAAAGTTGGCCTTTTTCTGCCGTATCTGGCGGCACTTCTCCTTACCAGATTACACGTTTGAGGGAGGGGAGGAGAACCTGCTGGGGCGGTCTGTAATCTGCAACTTCTAAAGTGGAATCCTGCACGGACATCTCGCCAATGACGAGAATATTTGGTTTGGTTTCAGTGAGCACGTGCTTGAACACCTCAAATTTCTTGATATATCCCTACTGTTAAGGCTAGCTTCTCGATGCTCCTGCAAGCTGCAGGTCTGGCCTGCCTACCAGATACAAATACTGTTCAGTAGGAAGGCCCTGTTCAATTGTGTTGGTTGTTGTGTTCGTTCAAATGGGATACAAGTAACATGGCATGATGGACATCAGGTAGGCAGCACAAAATTACAAAATAATCATGTTTTGTTCTTTGGTAGTTTCTTGATATGCGCACATGCGTTTTTAAAAGTTTCCCTAGGATTATAGGAATCAGATTTGTGATAGAGATCTGGTAGGCAGAAATATGTTTGCTGTCAATAAAATATAAGACCTCCTATGAATTAATTCCTTTAGAAGTTCAATGATTGATCTCATCTTATTAGTAACCGAGTTTAGCGATAGGCGTATGTGCTGTCAGTTTTTATGTCTGACGCTCTTGCCTTATATACGTACTGTATTATCAAAATTTCTATGTTCAGGCAATGATGCAGCGCTGGAAATAACTTATCGTAGTAATTTGCTAATTGTTGTATATTGTCAGTTATACTTCTCTTCATACATACTACGACATCACGTTTCTCTCTCTATCTGCTAACAAGAATGCCCAGAAGTCCTCAAGATTAGGTGAGATTGTCTTCATCAAAAGAGATTTGCGTTGGTGGTAGATCGATGACAACAAAAGAGGACTGCCTCAACGAGAGCTACTCTTGGCCTTGGGCACAGTATGATGCAGCCAGAGCCATGCGTGCAATAAGGCAATGACAATGGCATCATGTAGTCTAGCGTATAGTGCCTATTTATATTTGACTGAAATTCTGCAGGCAACAAAGGTAATAACAATGGCATCATGTATTTCTACTAAATTAGCCTTTTTAGCATAATGGCTCATACATATGTGTACGTACATGCATGTAACAATGGATTGGTCAGAATTGGCAATATTATTAAATCTTGAAATTCGTATACAGATAGAGAAGAAAAACACAGCTATCACTATGGATGACGCATAACGAAGTTCTCATATTTACATGGCTGACTATCTATGTATGTCCCAGTATTTGTATAGTTCAATGTTATGTGAGTAAATATACATCTTACACCAAAATATTTACAAATCCTCAGTACAATATATTATTTTTATAAATAAATAGATGATTAACTCGAGACATGCATAATAAATTCAAGGTTTATATCCAAAGATTTTGTCAGTAAAAGGCAGTATAACCAAGAGTAGAATCTAACACTTATTTATTGTCATTTTGGCTTAAGTATTGAGAGAAAAAAAGTCAAGGTAACTATTCACTCTTAATGGAACAAAGATAATGCAAGCAAATGTCTTTCTAAGGTTAGGGAATTGCATCTATTACCCATGGGACATTTGCGTGCATTCATTCTTGGGGTAAAAAACATGAAAGGAGATGATTGCCTCATTGCCCTCGCATCTTGATATGATAGCACGCCATTGCACGGAATCTAGATAAAACATATGCAACAAGTTGTGGCCGATAAAATGTTATTTCACGAGGAAGCTAAAACATATGAGTTGCCGGGAGGATTGGTTACTGACTTTGCAAACGCTAGAGCCAAATAAAGTGTTTACTTTCATCACACCTCACAATTTGGTACAACCAAAATTAAATTCCTTTACATTTTATATTTGGACTTCTTTTAGATACATAGGTTCAAAGAAAATAGCACATAAAATGAACTTCACATTTGCAGCTAAGTTTTCCATGAATACCGGCACTATAATCATATTTGAGAATTATGAGAGATTGGACAACCAAAAAGTAAAATTCATGCAAACTATCTAATCATAAGTCGAAAAAGAAATATAGCCCCTCTTTCCCCAGTATCATTGATTTTTTTACATGTTATACATATTATTATAATTAATAATGTTGAAATTCAAATTCGCTAGCCCGTGCGGATGCACGGGTTGATGACTAGTTACATATAAATCAAATGAAAGATAATATATATACTGCCAAAATTACCTAATATCTACATAGCAAAATATATTAAATACTAATTCAGATCAAAATTATATGTACTTTTCGGTTATGTGTACTGTCAAAATTATATAGCTACCTATATAATCAATAATAGGAAATACAAGATGATATGTGACTACAACGACTTCTATATGTGCAGAAATAGAAGATGCTTTACAAGAACTAACTGAAATGTAAAAGGACTAAAAGAAATCCAATAATCATCATGATACAAAGTAATCCGGTTTTGTATATGTTTACACGATGGCAACCAGACAAACCTACAACGCTATAAGACAGTCTGTACGTACGGAAACTGAAATGAGATATGAAGAAAAATAAAGACGGAAAGAAAAATATTCTAGTGTATTTGTCAAGATTAACCTGATCAAGCTTTCAGGCATGTCAGCTTCTAAATTACAAAAACATGATGAAACCTCAAATAAGAAAATTACTGTAGACTATTCAACCTCCCCTGCATGCATCGTTATTATCTTACAAAAACAAAAGAAAAACTAATTATACCTCCAAATGTTTACACTACATAGGAAAGGATTTGATCTCTGAGCATTGTTACTTTTCCAAAGTATGTGAAACTTCTTCCAACAAACTTTGGAAGAGTTAAACCAAATAACCTTGCTCATTAAATATGAAAGTTATAGATTAACGGTTATCACAATTTTATTTTCTTCAACAATGTATCAAACTTTTTAGGAGAAGGGTCACAATGTTTACTAAACCAAATGTTTTCAGCTACTTTTTTTAATCAGTAGATCCCTCATTGTGTTCCTTTTGCTGCCTCCTATAAATTCTTGAAAGCATATATAGCACACCGCGGAATAATAATGCAACATACCTAGAGTCAAACCTAACAATTTAGGTAAATACATACTTTCATTTTCATGAGCATAAATCACACAACAAGTTAATGAAATGCACATGAATAAATAAAAGAACTTACATTGTCATGAAAAAAATCCGACTGAATCGAGTTTATATGATTTCTCGGTAACAGTATACGGCAGCTATATTAGAACATATCCTTCGAAAGATCTATTTGTTGGAACCTAGCAGGATTAGTTTCTTCATTGGATCCTTCTGCATGGTAAAATTCTCTTTATTGGAACGAATTAGAGATTTGCACACATTATAGATTAGCCAGAGATATTCTCCACAGTTACAGAATCATGTGAGCATTTGTAGATGTATAGAATCATGCAACTGAAATAGTAGTACATCTAAATTATCTTGCCTCCTACTGAAACTTACATAATTTACTGGATTGCTATGCAATTATTTTAAAATGACACATAAGCACATGAATTATGCGTGTAAAGTTTTCTCTAAGAACGAATTATATATTCTGATTTCCAACCCCTCGAGCTAGGCTCCACCCACCTTAATTCCATGCTAAGCGAAATCATCCGTAAACACAATCAGACCATAATGAGGCAATTCTAATCAAGGTGATGGTGTTACCTATTCATACAGTCCAGTTTAATGCATCTGGTGGTAGAAATAACCCTGGGAAAGAGAGAAATGCATCTTCAGTTAAAAGGTTCTTAATGAAATGCTGCAACATATTTCTTGATATTGGGATAGCTATGTAAAGCAGGAGCATAAACCGCACACCAAGTAAGTTCTTAATGAAATGCACATGAATAAATAAAAGAACTTACATTTTCATGAAAAAAAATCCGACTGGATCCAGTTTATATGATTTCTTGAATTCTAGATTGCTTGAAGCCCCAAGATTCTTGTTTAATCTGTAATGCACGTGCACTCACTAAACTATGTAGGTCTAAACAAATACACTCTTACAATTAGTCTCATTTCCTCCTTCATCGATATATGGGAATGGTTTTCATGCTCCAGATAACATGTATTTGCAATTATCAAATGATTAATTAAACGCCAGAATAGCAATTCTTCCTATCCCAAAAATGTTTCTACTACGCATTAGAGGAGGATTGGTTGGGAGATGAAATTGCAGATCAAAAAAATCCGACTGACCACCAAGTGCCAAAGGTACAGTATTAGTCGTGCAAAGCCCAAAATACCCCCAAATCAAATTAAGTGTTCACCTGATTGTTTTGTGATAGACCTTTGGTGCCCTCGACAGTGTACGTTGGGAGAACTGTAGGAGGTTCTCGACGGCCCAGCCGGACGACAGCACCTCCTGCGCCACGTCCGAGACCGCCGCCGCCCTCGGGACCACGGGGGTTGGCGGCTTGTACTTGGAGGGCATCGGTAGTGGGTGGTTGTCGGCGTGGGAGATGCGGACGGAGCTGAAGCCGACACCGCCGGAGAGCATGCTCTGGACGTGGATGCAGTCGTCGCACTCGGATGGAAGAGCGCCCTGGCCTGAAGGCAGAAGACGATGGCGGCGACAATACTGCATATACTATGCCCGTGATTTAGTTTCCTAATAGGATGGATGCACCTTTGATTAGTTTCCTATATAGTAGGACGCGCCCGTAATTTGTTTCCTAATAGAATGTGCCCATGATTATATTTTCCTAATTTACCGGGCGTGCAGTTTCATCTGCGGTGGAGTACGGTCAGTCAATGTAAATTGCTAAGTGTACATAGAAAATGAGTTAGATTAAGGCTAGCCGTTAGATTGAGTTTAGTGGGCTTGATCATGCGATGATAATGAGTCTGTGTTTATTTTATGAGATGTGTTTAGAGAAGATTATGTTTGCTCTTTTATAGGTAATAGAGATTCGAGCCCCTGGTCCACGTTCAAATCCGGCCTATAACGTGCCATGCATGCATGGCTGCGGTATGCATGTATGCCACATCTATCTCTACTCTATCTAGCTATAAAATCAAAACTTGTAATGGACTGTATAACGATCAATTACACGTTTCTGCGCGCGCACGCACGCAGCCACACGTTCATATACGTCCGGCTAAACTGACAATAAGTTCCTTTTTAAGAAGTATTACGAACATACTTTCTCTGTTTCTAAATATAAGTCTTTTTACAGATTTTAATATAGACTACATACAGATGTATATAGACATATTTTGAAGTGTATATTTACTTATTTTGTTTCATATTTAGTCCATATTAAAATATCTCAAAAGACTTATATTTAGAACGCAGGAAGTATTTTGTTGCATGAATTGATGTATGCATGCATCCATGGCATCGCCAGCTTTAACCGTTGTAGCTGTCAGCCTTCTGAACCGGAGAATAAAATGGTCATGTAAAATGTATTTGTGACAAACCAGCAGTGACCTCACGCGCCGACCAGAGCGAACTGGGCTCGGTCGCTCCGGGGGGGGGGGGGGTATCGATAGCTATAGCTGTCGAATATGAGAAAGGAGTTTGTGAGGCCTTGTACAATATAAGATGCTTAGGAGAGGTGCTTGGAGAAATTAATCAGGCTTTTCTTAAGCACCGGTGCTTATTTGTACATGGCATATGCTTAATTAGGCGCCTTATCTGTAGAAATAGGCACCGATGCTTTAGAAAACCTTGGTTTATTTTTCTAAGCATCTTCCTAAACACCTAGGATTGTACAAGGCCCGATGAGGAGGGGGGAAGCTAGCTGCTGGGAGTCGTACCATGCAAGATACTGGTATGCGCATTCATATGCTCCTTTGTGAACAAGGTAAATTTTGAATGTTAAAAAATTGAAATTTATTGGCACGTCTGTGTGCACGTTCTTTTGGTGTATGTAAATTTTCATCAAAAAACACAAGTGCTGCGGCCTGTGCTAAAAAAACTTAGTGCTTCAAAAATAGTCTTTTAGCATCTCTAGTAGGAAAAAAGTATACTCCCTACATGCATCCAAATATATAGTGCCTAATACACTTTTTTAAGGTTGCCTTTGAGCACTATCGTGCGCCGCTACTCCTCGCTTCCAATGTTAGCACACATGCTGCCATCCAGCGAGTCGGTGCCGTCGTCCCCGTGAGCTCGCCGTCACCTCCAAAGCGCAAGCTGGTCACATTGCCTTTTGTGCCGCGTCGCGGCCCAAGCATTGGCGAGGCTGGGCAATCAGTAGGCGCTGGGTTACCATGCATATTGGCGGTCATGTGGTCCAAACAAGGCAACATATTGGCGAGGCTGGTAGTGCTAGAACTTGAGGGACCACATGATTTAAAAATACGGTTGTTATCCTTGCTAAATCTTAGTCAATTACAATGGCAGTGCTAGAACTTGACGCAATCGATCACTTTGGTGCTAGAAGTTGTGACATACATCAAAGTGATGCAAAAACTTGACTTTAACGTTTAAATACAATGCTTATCTCGTTTTGCATACCAAAACCGGCGCTAACTAGGCGCGTGGGCCCGCTGTCAGCCACAGGACCTGGGGACGGGGGTGTGTGGCTTGTTTTTTTTTTCAAAAACACCCTCGAAATATATATTTTTTCACAAAAAAAACCTGTTGGCGTGGGAGGTGCCAATATTTTCACCTCTTTGACCAGAGGGTCCCACCTGTTAGGTGTGAGCGAAAATTAAACAAAATATGCAACCTACAGGTCTTGAACCCTTACCTAGTGGTTGGTAGCACGCCGGCTGTACCACTACACCAGTCACGTTGCCTTATTTGCAATGGATAAGAACCATATATGTATTTAACATCACATCATGTGGAATTTAAACGGGCTACAGATACTGCGGCCTATTTTACACCAATTCAATTTTTTCCTTTATTGTAGAAAGTATGTAAATTATAATCTCAGTACTAAAATAAATTTTAAATATTTCTGTGCATAAATATTGTACATACGAACGAAATAACTTATTTCTAAAAAAATTCACTTATTATTTAGAAAATAATCATATATTGAAAATAATATTTGTGACTTACAAAAAGATTGTATGATTTAAAAGAATAATTAATATTTTTTAGAATTACAATTCAAAATATTATTTTTGTTATACAAACATTTCAATCATTCGCACGTTTGTATAGTTCAATGTTTGTATAATTAAAGATATTCATAATTTACTTTAAACTGTTGATATTAATATTAATTTTTAATAATTTAAATATAAGCCGCGTGTGTGTGATATTTTTTTATTGATTAAACATTTGCCCATATTAACTAATTATTTTTTATATAATACACGAATGTATATCTCAGTGTGTTTTATTTAATAATCATCATTTGTTCGTCTAATATTTATAACACACAAATATTTTAACGTAATTTTTATTACTTACATTTTAGGAAAAAAAACCGGTGAAAATTGCACCGCAGTATCGGCAGCCATTTTTGCATCCCTGTTAAGTACATATAAGGTCCCTATCCAAATGCAACATAGTAGCGTGATTGGTGCAGTGACTAGCCGGCTTGCATTCTAGGTGCTGATTGTGGGTTCTATACTGTGCGGCTTTAAATTTTGTTAACACTCTCTCCCGACACGTGGGACCCGCTGGTCTTAGAGGTAAAAAAAATAAATTCCATGTCAACATTTTTTTTTGTGAAAATATATATTTCAAGGGTGTTTTTGAAAAGAACAAGTAACACACTAGTGACTGACAGCAGGCCCCACGCGCCTAGTCAGCATTGATTCCGTATACAAACTAGACAAGCACTGTATTTGCACAACAAAGCCAAGTTTTTGCATCACTTCGATGTATGTCACAACTTGTAGCACTAAAGTGACCGTGTACGCCAAGTTCTAGCACCACCATTGTAATTGACTCCCTCAACTTTTGAAACTGGATAAATTTCGCCCCTCCTTCTGCTTAAGGTGGTTTTCATCGGACGTGTAAGCGGGTTTTGCTCAAAACTTGACACATACTCTAGGTTTGACCGCCACGTCACTATCTCATGGAGCACCCAACACACCAAGCAGTCAAGCATTTACACAAACATTTGTTGGGCGCAGAGAGGAACTCTGGCAGCGGGCACGACGGCTACGCTCAGCGCTCTGGACGGTGCAGGAGCAAGTAGGGAGAGGCTGCACGCTTTTGGGGAGCGAGCTGGGTGTCCGCATGGCTTGGAAAGCAAGCATGGGCACGCGGGAGGGCCGAAGCTTTGCCAGCGATGGCTTCCAGCTGAGGTGATGGGTGGCGCTATGCAGGCAGCTAGATGGCACGGGGAAGAGGCTTCGGGAGAGCAGAGAAATAACCAGCGTATCACTAGAGCATGTACGCGTGCTCGGACGCGGCGGGGAAGCACCAAAGCAACGGCTGCGTCGACGGCAGAGGGAGGCGGAGCACGGGCTAGCGTCGGGGTGAGGTCGAGGATTAGGGGCTGCTCAGGGAGGACGTTGATTCTTGTACTCTAAATTTCCAAATGGAGAGATGCACAGAAAAAATAAGGCGGAGCAGGCGCTCGCTCGCCGGCGACCACCATTGTTGCCTCGAGCTAGTTTCATGCAAGCGGACCTGATTGGAGGTCTCGTGTTTGAACACAAACCTCCTGCTTATTTTGTACTTTTATTTCATCTGTCCATAGATTGATGTGTGGCCCACACGTCATCTTCTCAGTCAAACCTGGACTATGTGTCAAGTTTTGATCAAAACTGCTTCCACGTCACACGAAACCAGCTCAAGCAGGATGAGGGACTAAGAGGGTGTTTGTTTCCAGGGATTTATTGGTCTAGGGATTTAAATAAGTCCCTATAAATCCCATCTAAACCAAACAAGAGGGACTTATAGGGACTTAAAGTGAACATTTGTGGCTTATGAAATAAGACTCTGAAGGAGGGACTTATAGTTGTAATATGGTCTTATAGAGACTTATAAGTCTCAGGAACCAAACAGGTAGGGACTTTTTAGGGACTTGAGACTTATAAGTTGGGACTAAAAAAGTCCTAGGACTTATGAACCAAACATGGCCTAAACTTATCCGGTTTCAAAAGTTAAGGGACTAAGATTTGATGGTTTTGGAGTTGAGGGACCGTTTCTATACTTTCGATAGAGTTAAGAGACGAAAAATATACTTTTCCCTAATTTTTATGCTGGTAAAACAGGGATGAAGACGTATCTAATGTGCAAAAGGTGTGATAAATAGTAAAGGGAAAATTACTGGGAGTTAAGTTTTAGGGGATCTGCTAGGCCATGGCCTCCCAATATCCAAAACTTCTTTTTCTCTTTTTGGGAGAAGAGAGATTTCATTACTCAAGGAGGCTTCTCAGCCTTACACAAGTTTACAATAGAGTCCAGCCCCGAAAACAGCCAAACTGCTGTCCAAGGTGTGCCGCGGCCATACGCAACGAGCTAGTGACTAACTTTACTTCTTTTAGGTGGTTTCGAATAAGTGCTTTTGAGAGATGAGTAATGGCACTAGTAGAAAAGGGGGCAAAGGTCCAGGCCGGGTCAGCCCATTAGTCCCGGTTCAGTCCAGAACCGAGACCAATGGGGGCACTGGACCCGGTTCGTGATCCCATGGGGCCGGTCGGGCCACGTGGGCCATTGGTCCCGGTTCGTCTGGACCTTTTGGTCCCGGTTGGTGGGACGAATCGGGACCAATGGGCCTCGCTCCTGGCCCACCACCATTGGTCCCGGTTGGTGGCTTGAACCGGGACCAAAGGCTTCCCTTTAGTCCCGGTTCATGCCACCAACCGGGACCAATGAGGTGCCTATATATACCCCCTTGCGTAAGAGCAGAGCACATTGCTCTGTTTTTTCTGGCCGAGGGGGAGAGGGCTTGGTGGTGCTCTAGCTCACCTCCTATGCACACAAGGTGTTCGACGGAATGTTCGAGCCACACTACTTAAGCTTTCTCCTCTCCAAGCTCGACCTCCAAACTCCATTTTCCTCAATATTTGTCTAGGTTTAGCGGTCCGTCACGCCCCGTCCCTGTCTTCACCGCCGTCGATCACCCGCGCAGAGCTCATCGCCGGCACCACCGTGGTGAGGCTCTTGTTCTTATCTTCTTTCTGAAAGGAAAAAATATTCTTACTTGTATGTTTACATAGATACTTGTATTATTTTCTTACTTTTATTATTTCATCTTATATAGTGCGATGGTTTTGGTATCCGCCCCCGTCGGCCCTCGTCCTGTCTATGATTAGGATGTGGTATATATATATATTATCTTTATAACTATTGGTTCATTTATTGTTTATGAAAATTATGCCGACCAACGTGACATAGATTTTATTTATTTAGGATGTATGTGAACCGGAAATTGCAACTGACCCTATTGTCGAGAGGTTAAATTTAGTTGAAGAAGAAAACAATTTCTTGAAGGAAAAAATAAAAAAAATTGAGGAGGAGAAGATGATATTGGAGTTGCATGTTGCGGATGTCGTCGATGATCACAAGATCAAGATAGATGCAATGCGCTTGAAGATGAGAAAGATTAATATGCCATTCATACCGAGGCTTGGTATCATTATGCCGTTGGATCAATTGTTACCTTGGTTGCGATTATGATCGCATTTGTTTTCGCACTGAAATGTTTTACATAGTTTCAATGTATGGTTCAATTAATTAGATGCTCTGGAGAGCTATATGTTGTTAGATGAGAACTATGTATGTACTTTGGTTTTAATGTGATGATGAACTTCTATTAATTTGGATACTTAATTATATATAATGCACGCAGATGAACTGGCAATGGATGTACGGTGACAGACACACCTCCGAGTACATTAAGGGCATGCATGAGTTTCTCGATGCGGCTGAGGTAAACAAGCAGAATGGTTTTATGTGTTGTCCATGCACTGAATATGGGAATACGATGTCTTACTCTAACCCGAAAATCCTTCACTCCCACCTGCTTTACAAGGGTTTCATGCCACACTATAATATTTGGACGAGGCACGGAGAAATAGGGGTTATGATGGAAGACGACGAAGAAGAAGAGTACGATGACAACTATGTGCCCCCTGAATACGGTGATGCTGCAACGGGGGGAGTTGGTGAAGATCAAGAGGAACCAGACGATGTGCCCAATGATGCTGCAACGGGTGAAGCTGCTGAAGATCAAGAGGAACCAGACGATGTGCCCGATGATGATGATCTCCGCCGGGTCATTGTCGATGCAAGGACTCAATGCGAAAGTCAAAAGGAGAAGCTGAAGTTCGATCGCATGTTAGAGGATCACAAAAAAGGGTTGTACCCCAATTGCGAAGATGGCAACACAAAGCTCGGTATCGTACTGGAATTGCTGCAGTGGAAGGCAGAGAATGCTGTGCCTGACAAAGGATTTGAGAAGCTACTGAAAATATTGAA
>NC_053028.1:56350020-56373269 GCF_003073215.2 Triticum urartu
CGACGATGGGGGCGGGCGGCGTCGGGGCAACTGCAAGATGAGAATGAAAAATTCCAAAGTGTGCCTTATATAGCAGAGGCTTTAGTCTCGGTTCGTGGCAGCAACCGGGACTAAAGGTTGGCATTAGTCCCGGTTGGTGCCACGAACCGAGACCAATGGCCTCTTTTCGGCAGGCCAAAGGGCGGGAAGCGAAGCGCATTGGTCCCGGTTGGTGCCACCAACCGGGACCAATGCCCTTGTGCTGCCCGCGCCCATAAGTTTAGTCCCACATCGCTAGTTGAGAGCGCCCGGCACTGGTTTATAAGCTCTGCTGCCTCCTCCCTCTCGAACTCCTCTGAATAGCAGGCCTATGGGCCTAATTTGACACTGCTTTGCCTGTGGGCCTATTGGGCCTTCTGCGGGCCTGAATCCTGGCCCATGTAGGGTTTCTAGTCGTATTCAGGCCGTGGAGGCCCAGTTGGTGGCATTTTTTTTTGGTTTTTTCTTTTTTATTTCTATATTTTTTTGGTTTTTTATTTTTTTATTTCTACTTAAAACTAAATACTTACAGTTTTTTAGTGATTTCTTTTTGCTTTTAGGTCACAAAAATTATAAACTTTCTGTTAGTGCCATTAGTTTTAAATTTTAAATAGTTTAAATTTGAATTTTTAAAAATTTGTGTGAATCACTAGTTTATGAATAACTTTACTATAAAATTAGAATTTTTTTTCTTCTTTGCTATTTATTTTTTATTTATACTTACAATTAAATACTTATAGTTTGATTTTAGATCACACAAATTATATTCTTTTTGCTATTGAAGAATATTATAGTTTTATTTTAGTTGATCATAACATAATATTTTAATTGATTGTTTTTATTTTCATAAAAGTTTTGTAGTTCATTCTATTTGCTATTAATTCATTCTTTGAGCTAAATGACTCTGAAATTGGAAAGCATTTCAAAATGAACTCTGAAAAGGTTGAAAGTTGGCATGGTATCATCATTTCACCCACATAGCATGTTCCAAAGAGTAGAGAGGGTTACGACAAAAACTTGATGCACTTCGTGTACAAAATGGACAATCACTTTCGAAGTATCAAAGTTTCGAACCATAAGACATGAAAGCATTTCAAATGAACTCTGAAAAAGTTGAAAGTTGGGATGGTATCATAATTTCACCCACATAGCATTTGCTTATTGCGGGAGAAAGTCTTCACTTTTTCTTTGCTTGTGTCATTTGCTTATTGCGCCGTAACCATGGATAATCTTCATTGTTTATCAGGATGCTTGGGTCAGCCTTGACATTGAAGGGAGGAATTTCATGAAACTTTTCATAATCTTCAGACATGTCTGTTTTACCGTCCACTCCCAGGATGTCCCTTTTTCCTGAAAGAACTATGTGGCGCTTTGGCACATCGTATGATGTATTCGCTTCCTTATCTTTTCTTTTTCTCGGTTTGGTAGACATGTCCTTCACATAGATAACCTGTGCCACATCATTGGCTAGGACGAACGGTTCGTCAGTGTACCCAAGATTTTTCAGATCCACTGTTGTCATTCCGTACTGTGGGTCTACCTGTACCCCGCCGCCTAACAGATTGACCCATTTGCACTTAAACAAAGGGACCTTAAAATCAGGTCCGTAGTCAAGTTCCCATATGTCCACTATGTAACCATAATATGTGTCCTTTCCGCTCTCGGTTGCTGCATCAAAGCGGACACCGCTGTTTTGGTTGGTGCTCTTTTGATCTTGGGCGATCGTGTAAAATGTATTCCCATTTATCTCGTATCCTTTGTAAGTCAATACAGTCAAAGATGGTCCCCTGGACAACAAGTACAGCTCATCACAAACAGTGTTGTCACCTCTGAGACGTGTTTCCAACCAACTGCTGAAAGTCCTGATGTGTTCACATGTAATCCAGTCGTCGCACTGCTCCGGGTGTTTGGAGCGCAGACTGTTCTTGTGTTCATCAACATACGGGGTCACCAAGGTAGAGTTCTATAGAACTATGTAGTGTGCTTGAGACCAAGAATATCCGTCCCTGCATATTATTGAGTCTCTTCCCAGAGTGCCTTTTCCAGTCAGTCTCCCCTCATACCGCGATTTAGGAAGACCTATCTTGTTAAGGCCAGGAATGAAGTCAACACAAAACCCGATAACATCCTCTGTTTGATGGCCCATGGAGATGCTTCCTTCTGGCCTAGCGCGGTTACGGACATATTTCTTTAGGACTCCCATGAACCTCTCAAAGGGGAACATATTGTGTAGAAATACGGGCCCCAGGATGACAATCTCGTCGACAAGATGAACTAGGACGTGCGTCATGATATTGAAGAAGGATGGTGGGAACACCAGCTCGAAACTGACAAGACATTGCGCCACATCACTCCTTAGCCTTGGTACGATTTCTGGATCGATCACCTTCTGAGAGATTGCATTGAGGAATGCACATAGCTTCACAATGGCTAATCGGACGTTTTCCGGTAGAAGCCCCCTCAATGCAACCGGAAGCAGTTGCGTCATAATCACGTGGCAGTCATGAGACTTTAGGTTCTGGAACTTTTTCTCTGGCATATTTATTATTCCCTTTATATTCGACGAGAAGCCAGTCGTGACCTTCATACTGAGCAGGCATTCAAAGAAGATTTCTTTCTCTTCTTTCGTAAGAGCGTAGCTGGCAGGACCTTTATACTGCTTCGGAGGCATGCCGTCTCTTTCGTGCAAACGTTGCAGGTCCTCTCGTGCCTCAGGTGTATCTTTTGTCTTCCCATACACGCCCAAGAAGCCTAGCAGGTTCACGCAAAGGTTCTTCGTCACGTGCATCACGTCGATTGAGGAGCGGACCTCTAGGTCTTTCCAGTAGGGTAGGTCCCAAAATATAGATTTCTTCTTCCACATGGGTGCGTGTCCCTCAGCGTCATTCGGAACAGCTAGTCCACCGGGACCCTTTCCAAAGATTACGTAGTGTAAATCATTGACCATAGCAAGCACGTGATCACCGGTGCGCATGGCGGGCTTCTTCCGGTGATCTGCCTCGCCTTTGAAATGCTTGCCTTTCTTTCGACATTGATGGTTGGTTGGAAGAAATCGACGATGGCCCAGGTACACATTCTTCCTGCATTTGTCCAGGTATATACTTTCAGTGTCATCTAAACAGTGCGTGCATGCGTGGTATCCTTTGTTTGTCTGTCCTGAAAGGTTACTGAGAGCGGGCCAATCGTTGATGGTCACGAACAGCAACACCTTAAGGTTAAATTCCTCCTGTCTGTGCTCATCCCATGTACGTACACCGTTTCCATTCCACAGCTATAAAAGTTCTTCAACTAATGGCCTTAGGTACACATCAATTTTGTTGCCGGGTTGCTTAGGGCCTTGGATGAGAACTGGCATCATAATGAACTTCCGCTTCATGCACATCCAAGGAGGAAGGTTATACATACATAGAGTCACGGGCCAGGTGCTGTGATTGCTGCTCTGCTCCCCGAAAGGATTAATGCCATCCGCGCTTAAAGCAAACCATACATTCCTTGGGTCCTTTGCAAACTCATCCCAGTACTTTCTCTTGATTTTTCTCCACTGCGACCCGTCAGCGGGTGCTCTCAACTTCCCATCTTTCTTTCGGTTCTCACTGTGCCATCGCATCAACTTGGCATGCTCTTCGTTTCTGAACAGACGTTTCAACCGTGGTATTATAGGAGCATACCACATCACCTTCGCAGGAACCCTCTTCCTGAGGGGCTCGCCGTCAACATCACCAGGGTCATCTCGTCTGATCTTATACCGCAACGCACCGCATACCGGGCATTCGTTCAGATCCTTGTAGGCACCGCGGTAGAGGATGCAGTCATTAGGGCATGCATGTATCTTCTCCACCTCCAATCCTAGAGGGCATACGACCTTCTTTGTTGCGTATGTACTGTCGGGCAATTCGTTATCGTTTGGAAGCTTCTTCTTCAATATTTTCAGTAGCTTCTCAAATCCTTTGTCAGCCACAGCATTCTCTGCCTTCCACTACAGCAATTCTAGTACGGTACCGAGCTTTGTGTTGCCATCTTCGCAATTGGGGTATAACCCTTTTTTTGTGATCCTCTAACATGCGATCGAACTTCAGCTTCTCCTTTTGACTAATGCATTGCGTCCTTGCATCGACAATGACCCGGCGGAGATCATCATCATCGGGCACATCGTCTGGTTCCTCTTTATCTTCAGCAGCTTCACCCGTGGCAGCATCATTGGGCACATCATCTGGTTCCTCTTGATCTTCACCAGCTCCCCCCGTTGCAGCATCACCGTATTCAGGAGGCACATAGTTGTCATCGTACTCTTCTTCTTCGCCGTCTTCCATCATAACCCCTATTTCTCCGTGCCTCTTCCAAACATTATAGTGTGGCATGAAACCCTTGTAAAGCAGGTGGGAGTGAAGGATTTTCCGGTTAGAGTAAGACCTCGTATTCCCACATTCAGTGCATGGACAACACATAAAACCATTCTGCTTGTTTGCCTCAGCCGCATCGAGAAACTCATGCACGCCCTTAATGTACTCGCGGGTATGTCTGTCACCGTACATCCATTGCCGGTTCATCTGCGTGCATTATATATAATTAAGTGTCCAAATTAATAGAAGTTCATCATCACATTAAAACCAAAGTGCATACATAGTTCTCATCTAACAACATATAGCTCTCCAGAGCATCTAATTAATTAAACCATACATTGAAACTATGTAAAACATTTCAATGCGAAAACAAATGCGATCATAATCGCAACCAAGGTAACAATTGATCCAACGGCATAATGATACCAAGCCTCGGTATGAATGGCATATTTTCTAATCTTTCTAATCTTCAAGCGCATTGCATCCATCTTGATCTTGTGATCATCGACGACATCCGCAACATGCAACTCCAATATCATCTTCTCCTCCTCAATTTTTTTTATTTTTTCCTTCAACAAATTGTTTTCTTCTTCAACTAAATTTAACCTCTCGATAATAGGGTCGGTTGGCATTTCCGATTCACATACATCCTAGATAAATAAAATCTATGTCACATTGGTCGGCATAATTTTCATAAACAATAAATGAACCAATAGTTATGAAGATAATATACATACCAAATCCGAATCATAGACAGGACGAGGGCCGACGGGGGCGGATACCAAAACCATCGCACTATATAAGATGCAATAATAAATGTAAGAAAATGATACAAGTATCTATCTAAACAGACAAGTAAGAATATTTTTCCTTTCAGAAAGAAGATAAGAACAAGAGGCTCACCACGGTGGTGTCGGTGATGAGATCAGCGCGGGTGATCGACGGCGGTGAAGACGGGGACGGGGCGTGACGGGCCGCTAAATCTAGACAAATCTCGAGGAAAATGGAGCTTGGAGGTCGAGCTTCGAGAGGAGAAAGTTTAAGTAGTGTGGCTCGGGCATTCCATCGAACACCTCATGTGCATAGGAGGTGAGCTAGAGCACCACAAACCCCTCCCCTCGCCGGCCAGAGAAAAACAGAGCACTGGAGTGCTCTGCTCGCGGGCGAGGGTATATATAGGCACCTCATTGGTCCTGGTTTGTGGCAAGAACCGGGACTAAAGGGGATCCTTTGGTCCCGGTTCAGGCCACCAACCGGGACCAATGGTGGTGGGCCAGGAGCGAGGCCCATTGGTCTCGGTTCGTCCCACCAACCGGGACCAAAAGGTCCAGACGAACCGGGACCAATGGCCCACGTGGTACAGTCGGCCCCGTGGGCTCACGAACCGGGACCAATGCCCACATTAGTCCCGGTTCTACACTGAACCGGGACTAATGGGCTGAGCCGGCCTGGACCATAGCCCTGTTTTCTACTAGTGATCCAACCGGGACTTAAGGGGGGCATTGGTCCCGGTTGGTGGCACGACCCGGGAACAAAGGTGGGTATTGATCCCGGTTGGTGCCACCAACCGGGACGAATGGGTGGTGCCGCTGCCACGACCAAAACTTTAGTCCCACCTCGCTAGTTGAGAGGGGCTCGGAGTTGTTTATAAGCCCACTCCCGCTGCCCTCTCGAGCTCCTCTCAAATGCAGGCTTACTGGGCCTAATCACCCACTATGCTGCCTCTGGGCCTACTGGGCCTTCTGCGGGCCTGAATCCTGGCCCATGCTGGGTTTCTAGTCGTATTCAAGCCGTGGGTGGCCCAGTAGGTGGCATTTTTTTGTTTTATTTATTTTTGCATTATTTATTTTATTTTGTTTCTACTTACAACAAAATACTTACTTTTGCTATTTTTATTTATTTTATTAAATTATATTTTGTTTCTACTTATTTATAAAAGTTTATTTTGTTTCTACTTATTTATTTTATTTTGTTCCTACTTATTTATTTTATTTTATTTTTTGCTTTTTATTTATTTGATGAAAATTCTTTTTTCTTATAATGTTTTGAACAGAAAATACTTTGATAATTTTAGTTGCATAAATTTTATATAATTTTAGTTTCAATGATACTAGAGGTTTATAAAAGCTTTTTAGTTGATTCCTTTTTCTATTAGAGTTTCATTAAAGTTTTCTAGTTCATTCTTTTTTCTATTAGAGTTTCATTAAAGTTTTCTAGTTCATTCTTTTAGTTTATTATTTTTGCTATTAGAGTTTCATAAAAGTTTTCCAGATCATTCTTTTTTATATTAGTTCATTATTTGAGCTAAATGACCCAAAAATTGAAAAGCACTTTCGATGAACTTTTAATAGGTTGAAAATTGATGTGTTATCATCATTTCACCTACATAGCATGTGCTAAAAAGTTGAGAGGGTTACGGAAAAAACTGGATGCACTTTGTGTACAAAATGTAACATTCGAGATATCATGGTTTCTTTTATTTTTAATAACTTATTACAACTCCGGACTTCTTGTGTGTTCAAAATGCAACATTCGAGATATTAGGGTTTCATATGGAAACTTGTCTGTTACAACAGGCATTTCAAATGAACTACAAAAAGGTTGAAAGTTGGCATGGTATCATCATAATAGTTGTGGAGAGAAAGTCTTCACTTTTTCTTCGCTTGTGTCCTTTGCTTATTGCGCCGTAACCATGGATAATCTTCATCGTTTATCAGGATGCTTGGGTCAGCCTTGACTTTGAAGGGAGGAATTTCATGAAACTTTTCATGATCTTCATACATGTCTATCTTGCCCTCCACTCCCACGACGTCCCTTTTTCCTGAAAGAACTATGTGGCGCTTTAGCTCATCGTATGATGTATTCGCTTCCTTATTTTTTCGTTTTCTCAGTTTGGTAGACATGTCCTTCACGTAGATAACCTGTGCCACATCATTGGCTAGGACGAACGGTTCGTCAGTGTACCCAAGATTTTCAGATCCACTGTTGTCATTCCGTACTGTGGGTCTACCTGTACCCCGCCTCCTGACAGATTGACCCATTTGCACTTAAACAAAGGGACCTTAAAATCATGTCCATAGTCAAGTTCCCATATGTCCACTATGTAACCATAATATGTGTCCTTTCCCCTCTCGGTTGCTGCATCAAAGCGGACACCGCTGTTTTGGTTGGTGCTCTTTTGATCTTGGGCGATCGTGTAAAATGTATTCCCATTTATCTCGTATCCTTTGTAAGTCAATACAGTCAAAGATGGTCCCCTGGACAACAAGTACAACTCATCACAAACAGTGTTGTCACCTCTGAGACGTGTTTCCAACCAACTGCTGAAAGTCCTGATGTGTTCACATGTAATCTAGTCGTCACTGCTCCGGGTGTTTGGAGCGCAGACTGTTCTTGTGTTCATCGACATACGGGGTCACCAAGGTAGAGTTCTGTAGAACTGTGTAGTGTGCTTGAGACCAAAAATGCCCGTCCCTGCATATTATTGAGTCCCCTCCAAGCGTGCCAGTCATTCCCTCATACCGCGATTTAGGGAGACCTATCTTCTTAAGGCTAGGAATGAAGTCAACACAAAACCCAATGACATCCTCTGTTTGATGGCCCATGGAGATGCTTCCTTCTGGCCTAGCGCGGTTACAACATATTTCTTTAGGACTCCCATGAACCTCTCAAAGGGGAACATATTGTGTAGAAATACGGGCCCCAATGACAATCTCGTCGACTAGATGAACTAGGACGTGCAGTCATGATATTGAAGAAGGATGGTGGGAACACCAGCTCGAAACTGACAAGACATTGCGCCACATCACTCCTTAGCCTTGGTATGATTTCTGGATCGATCACCTTCTGAGAGATTGCATTGAGGAATGCACATAGCTTCACAATGGCTAATCGGATGTTTTCCGGTAGAAGCCCCCTCAATGCAACCGGAAGCAGTTGCGTCATAATCACGTGGCAGTCATGAGACTTTAGGTTCTGAAACTTTTTCTCTGGCATATTTATTATTCCCTTTATATTCGACGAGAAGCCAGTCGGGACCTTCATACTGAGCAGGCATTCAAAGAAGATTTCCTTCTCTTCTTTGGTAAGAGCGTAGCTGGCAGGACCTTCATACTGCTTCGGAGGCATGCCGTCTTTTTCGTGCAAATGTTGCAGGTCCTCCCGTGCCTCAGGTGTATCTTTTGTCTTCCCATACACGCCCAAGAAGCCTAGCAGGTTCACGCAAAGGTTCTTCGTCACGTGCATCACGTCGATTGAAGAGCGGACCTCTAGGTCTTTCCAGTAGGGTAGGTCCCAAAATATAGATTTCTTCTTCCACATGGGTGCGTGTCCCTCAGCGTCATTCGGAACAGCTAGTCCTACCGGGACCCTTTCCAAAGATTACGTTGTAAATCATTGACCATAGCAAGTACGTGATCACCGGTACGCATGGCGGGCTTCTTCTGGTGATCTGCCTCGCCTTTGAAATGCTTGCCTTTCTTTCGACATTGATGGTTGGTCGGAAGAAATCGACGATGGCCCAGGTACACATTCTTCCTGCATTTGTCCAGGTATATACTTTTGGTGTCAGCTAACAGTGCGTGCATGCGTGGTATCCCTTGTTTGTCTGTCCTGAAAGGTTACTGAGAGCGGGCCAATCGTTGATGGTTACAAACAGCAACGTGCAAGGTTAAATTCCTCCTGTTTGTGCTCATCACCACGTACACCGTTTCCATTCCACAGCTGTAAAAGTTCTTCAACTAATGGCCTTAGGTACACATCAATGTCGTTGCCGGGTTGCTTAGGGCCTTGGATGAGAATTGGCATCATAATGAACTTCCGCTTCATGCACATCCAAGGAGGAAGGTTATACATACATAGAGTCACGGGCCAGGTGCTGTGATTGCTGCTCTGCTCCCCGAAAGGATTAATGCCATCCGCTTAAACCAAACCATACGTTCCTTGGGTCACCTGCAAACTCATCCCAGTACTTTCTCTCGATTTTTCTCCACTGCGACCCGTCAGCGGGTGCTCTCAACTTCTCCGTCTTTCTTACGGTCCTCTCTGTGCCATCGCATCAACTTGGCATGCTCTTCATTTCTGAACAGACGTTTCAACCATGGTATTATAGAGCATACCACATCACCTTCGCAGGAACCTGATGACCCACAAGTATAGGGGATCTATCGTAGTCCTTTCGATAAGTAAGAGTGTCGAACCCAACGAGGAGCAGAAGGAAATGATAAGCGGTTTCCAGCAAGGTATTCTCTGCAAGTACTGAAATAAGTGGTAACAAATAGTTTGTGATAATATAATTTGTAACGAGCAACAAGTAACAAAAGTAAATAAGGTGCAGCAAGGTGGCCAATCCTTTTTGTAGCAAAGGACAAGCCTGGACAAACTCTTATATGATGTAAAGCGCTCCCGAGGACACATGGGAATATCGTCAAGCTAGTTTTCATCACGTTCATATGATTCGCGTTCGGTACTTTGATAATTTGGTATGTGGGTGGACCGGTGCTTGGGTACTGCCCTTACTTGGACAAGCATCCCACTTATGATTAACCTCTATTGCAAGCATCCGCAACTACAACAAAAGTATTAAGGTAAACCTAACCATAGCATGAAACATATGGATCCAAATCAGCCTTACGAAGCAACGCATAAACTAGGGTTTAAGCTTCTGTCACTCTAGCAACCCATCATCTACTTATTACTTCCCAATGCCTTCCTCTAGGCCCAAATAATGGTGAAGTGTCATGTAGTCGACGTTCACATAACACCACTAGAGGAGAGACAACATACATCTCATCAAAATATCGAACGAATACCAAATTCACATGACTACTAATAGCAAGACTTCTCCCATGTCCTCAGGAACAAAAGTAACTACTCACAAAGCATAAACATGTTCATAATCAGAGGGGTATTAATATGCATATAGGATCTGAACATATGATCTTCCACCAATTAAACCAACTAGCATCAACTACAAGGAGTAATTAACACTACTAGCAACCTACTAGCACCAATCCCGGACTTGGAGACAAGAATTGGATACAAGAGATGAACTAGGGTTTTGAGATGAGATGGTGCTGATGAAGATGTTGATGGAGATTGCCCTCTCCCGATGAGAGGAGTTGGTGATGACGATGGCGATGATTTCCCCCTCCGGGAGGGAAGTTTCCCCGGCAGAACAGCTCCGCCAGAGCCCTAGATTGGTTCCGCCAAGGTTCCGCCTCGTGGCGGCGGAGTTTCGTCCGAGAAGATGGCTTATGATTTTTTCCCATCGAAAGACTCCATATAGCAGAAGATGGCCACCAGGGGGCCCAGTAGGGGGGGCCCAGGGGGTAGGGCGCGCCCCCACCCTCGTGGGCAGGGTGTGGCCCCCCTGGTGAAGTTCTTGCTCTCAGTATTTTTTATATATTTGGAAAACATCTTCCGTGAAGTTTCAGGACTTTTGGAGCTGTGCAGAATAGGTCTCTAATATTTGCTCCTTTTCTAGCCCAGAATCCCAGCTGTCGGCATTCTCCCTCTTTATGTAAACCTTGTAAAATAAGAGAGAATAGGCATAAGTATTGTGACATAATGTGTAATAACAGCCCATAATGCAATAAATATTGATATAAAAGCATGATGCAAAATGGACGTATCAACTCCCCCAAGCTTAGACCTCGCTTGTCCTCAAGCGAAAAGCCGAAATCGAAAAATATGTCCACATGTTTAGAGATAGAGGTGTCGATAAAAATAAAATACGGACATGAGGGCATCATGATCATTCTTAGAACAGCAACTCATATAATTCTTTGTCATATAATCTCTAATGCTAGAGTAATAATTCAATCACAATATCAAGTATGAATCTGTAAACTTCATTGAAAACTAACAAACTACAATCTCAGTCATTGAAGCAATTGCAATTTATCATAACATAGGAAAGAGTCAATGTATAAGAGCTTTTCAGCAAGTCCACATACTCAACTATCATATAGTCTTTCACAATTGCTGACACTCACGCAATACTTATGGGTATGGAGTTTTAATCGGACACAGAGAAAGATAGGGGCTTATAGTTTTGCCTCCCAACGTTTTACCTCAAGGGTAATGTCAACAGTAATAGTTCATGAAAACTCACATCCAATTAGCCATATATACCAGGATCTTTCCAACATATTGTGCTTGCCAAAGGATAAAATGTAAAAAGGAAGGGTGAAGATCACCATGACTCTTATGCAATGTAGGAGATAAAAGTAAAAGATAGGCCCTTCGCAGAGGGAAGCAGAGGTTGTCATGCACTTTTATGGTTGGATGCACAAAATCTTAATGCGAAAGAACGTCACTTTATATTGCCACTTGTGATATGGACCTTTATTATGCAGTCTGTCACTTTTATTACTTCCATATCACACGATCGTATAAAGCTTATTTCCTCCACACCAATCAATCATACATATTTAGAGAGCAATTTTTATTGCTTGCACCGATGACAACTTACTTGATGGATCTTACTCAATCCATAGGTAGATATGGTGGACTCTTATGGCAAGACTGGTTTAAGGGTATTTGGAAGCACAAGTAGTATCTCTACTTGGTGCAATGAATTTGGCTAGCATGAGGGGGAAAGGCAAGCTCATCATGTTGGAAGATCCAAGACAATATAATTTATCTCAGATGTAAGAAAACATAACCCATTACGTTGTCTTCCTTGTCCAATGTCAACTCTTTAGCATGTCATATTTTAATGAGTGCTCACAATCATAAAAGATGTCCAAGATAGTATATTTATATGTGAAGACCTCTCTTTCTTTATTACTTCCTATTAATTGCAACGATGACCAAAACTATGTTTGTCAACCCTCAACAACTTTTATTCATCATACTCTTTCTATGTGAGCTCATTACTCTCCATAAGACTCACATGATCTCTTTGTTTCTTTTTATTTCTTTCTCTTTTCTTTTATTCCCTTAGGATCATGGCAAAATAATCAAGCCCTTGACTCAACACTAATCTTTATTATATAGCTCACGGACTCGATTACATAGAAGGATAATAAAGCAAAACTCACAACTAGATCATACTAAGAACTTTTATTCTACTAGATCAAGATATTACCAAAAGGATCGAACTAAGAAAAACGGTAAAGATAAAAGTGATGGTGATACGATACCGGGGCACTCCCCCAAGCTTGGCAGTTGCCAAGTGGAGTGCCCATACCAGATACTCAATTCTTCTTTGTTGGTGGAGACGGTGGTGATTTTGTTGATGGCGTAGGCTTCTTCCTTAATTTGCGCTTGAGGACAGAATTTTGGTCCCTTAGGTCCTCGATCTCCTGCTCCAAGCTCAGTATCTTTTTGCATAGTTCCTGCTTGTTCTTCCTGCAAGAGGCGAAAAGGGATAAACTCGATCTTAGGTTTCTTTACCCTATCCGGGAGGCTTGACTTTTTGAACTCCACATGCATGTCCCCAGGTTGAGGTAGTGGGACTTCATCTTCATCTGAGCTCGTCTCCTCCTTTCCCTTGGGTTCATAGTCCTCTTCTTCTTCTGTAGTCCAACCGCAATGCTCCACATCCCCATAGACCTTAGGATCTGCAAGGTAATCAGCCACGTAGCTTTCTCCTTCCGAATCCTGGGACGACATGTTGCTCTGTCTGCAGCAGGACAGCTCAAAACAAAGACAAGAGATATTTGCGTGATACGGGAGTCAAAACCCCCGGGAGATTATATAATGAATTTTTACCGACCAAAATACGTGTCGTGTACGAAAATGGAGTCCGAGAGAGCACACGAGGTGCCCACGAGGTAGGGCGCGCCCTCCACCCTCGTGGAGCCCTCGTGTCCTTCCCGGACTGCTTCTTATTTTTCTATTTTTCTAAATATTCCAAAACGGAGAAATATTGCCTTAAAAACTGTTTTGGAGTCGGTTTACTTACCGTACCACATACCTATTCCTTTTCGAGTCTGAAATGTTCCGGAAAGTGTCCCTTATGTATTCCTCCGGGGTTACGGTTTCAATAACATTGGTTTCAACATTTATGGGATTACCTGAGATATAGTGTTTGATTCTTTGACCGTTCACCACCTTCGGATTTGTGCCTTCGAAGTTGTTGATTTTTATGGCACCGGAACGATAGACCTCCTCGATAACGTAAGGACCTTCCCATTTAGAGAGAAGTTTTCCTGCAAAAAATCTTAAACGAGAGTTGTATAGCAATACATAATCACCTACATTAAACTCACTTTTGTATCCTTTTGTCATGCCATCTTTTAACTTTTTCTTTAAACAACTTGGCATTTTCGTAGGCTTGGGTTCTCCATTCATCAAGTGAGCTAATATCAAATAACCTCTTCTCACCGGCAAGTTTAAAATCATAATTAAGTTCTTTAATAGCCCAATAAGCCTTGTGTTCTAGTTCGAGAGGTAAGTGACATGCTTTTCCATAGACCATTTTATACGGAGACATACCCATAGGATTTTTATATGTAGTTCTATAGGCCCATAATGCATCATCAAGTTTCTTGGACCAATTCTTTCTAGACCTATTAACAGTCTTTTGCAAAATTAATTTGAGTTCTCTATTACTCAATTCTACTTGACCACTAGACTGAGGGTGATAAGGAGATGCAATTCTATGATTAACATCATATTTAGCAAGCATTTTACGGAAAGCACCATGAATAAAATGTGAACCACCATCAGTCATTAAATATCTAGGGACTCCAAATCTTGAAAAATAACTTCTTTAAGCATTTTAATAGAAGTGTTATGATCAGCACTACTAGTTGGAATAGCTTCTACCCACTTAGTAACTTAATCAACAGCAACTAAAATATGTGTATAACCATTAGAGGAAGGAAAAGGTCCCATATAGTCAAAGCCCCAAACATCAAATGGTTCAATAACAAGTGAATAATTCATAGGCATTTCTTGACGTCTACTAATATTACCAATTCTTTGACATTCATCACAAGATAAGACAAACTTACGGGCATCCTTGAAGAGAGTAGGCCAATAAAAACCAGATTGCAGTACCTTATGTGCAGTTCTATCTCCAGCATGGTGTCCTCCATAAGCTTCGGAGTGACACTTGCGTAGGATCTGTTCCTGTTCATGCTCAGGTACACAACGTCTAATAACACCATCTACTCCTTCTTTATAAAGATGTGGGTCATCCCAAAAGTAATGCCTCAAATCATAGAAGAACTTTTTCTTTTGCTGGTATGTGAAACTAGGTGGTATAAACTTAGCAACAATGTAATTAGCATAATCAGCATACCATGGAGCAGTATGAGAAGCATTTATGACATTTAATTGCTCATCAGGAAAGCTATCATCAATAGGTAGTGGGTCATCAAGCACATTTTCTAACCTAGACAAGTTGTCTGCAACGGGGTTCTCAGCTCCTTTTCTATCAACAATATGCAAATCAAATTCTTGTAGCAAGAGAACCCATCTAATAAGTCTAGGTTTAGCATCTTTCTTTTCCATAAGATATTTAATAGCAGCATGATCAGTGTGAATAGTTACTTTAGAATCAACAATATAAGGTCTAAACTTATCACAAGCAAATACAACTGCTAAGAATTCTTTTTCAGTAGTAGCATAATTTCTTTGAGCATTGTCTAGAGTTTTACTAGCATATTGAATAACATTTAGTTTCTTATCAACTCTTTGTCCTAGAACAGCACCTACAGCATAATCACTAGCATCACACATAATTTCAAAGGGTAAATTCCAATCAGGTGGCTGAACAACAGGTGCAGAGACTAATGCTTTCTTAAGTATTTCAAATGCTTCTACACAATCATCATCAAAGATAAATGGTATATATTTTTGTAATAAATTAGTCAGAGGCCGAGAGATTTTTGAGAAGTCCTTAATGAACCTCCTATAAAACCCGGCGTGACCAAGGAAACTTCTTATACCTTTGATGTCCTTGGGACATGGCATCTTTTCAATAGCATCAACCTTGGCTTTATCAACTTCAATACCTCTTTCAGAAACTTTGTGCCCCTAGACAATACCTTCATTAACCATAAAGTGGCACTTTTCCCAATTCAAGACAAGATTAGTTTCTTCACATCTCTGCAAAACTCGATCAAGATTTCTCAAGCAATCATCAAAAGACGAACCATAGACGGAGAAGTCGTCCATGAAAACCTCACAAATCTTTTTCACAAAAGTCAAGAGAATATAGCATTCATGCATCTTTGAAGGTAGCAGGTGCATACATAAACCAAAAGGCATACGTCTAAGCAAAAGTACCAAAAGGGCATGTAAAAGTAGTCTTTGATTGATCTTTGGCTGAACACAGGTATTTGAGAGAAAACCAGAATATAACCATCTAGAAAGCAAAAAATGTGTATGTTTGGATCAATTTCTAGCATTTGATCGATAAAAGGTAAGGGTAATGATCTTTTTTAGTAGCCCTTTATTTAATTTGCGGAAATCAATTACCATCCTATAACCTGTAATAATTCTTTGAGGAATCAATTCATCTTTATCATTAGGAACAACAGTAATACCTCCCTTCTTAGGGACACAATGGACAGGGCTTACCCACTGACTATCAGCAACGGGATAAATTATACCTGCCTCAAGGAGCTTTAGTATCTCCTTTCTTACCACTTCTTTCATTTTAGGATTCAGTCGGCGTTGATGATCACGAACTGGTTTAGCATCTTCTTCCAAATTAATTTTATGTTGACATAGAGTGGGACTAATGCCTTAAGATCATCAAGAGTATACCCAATAGCAGCACGCACTAGTGCAAAACCGGGCAATAGCACCGGTTCGTAAGGCCCTTTAGTGCCGGTTCGGTAACCGGCACTAAAGTGTGGGCACTAAAGGCCCCCCTTTAGTACCAGTTCAGCACGAACCAGTGCTAAAGGGAGCCCTTTAGTACCGGTTGGTGACACCAACCGGTATTAAAAAGTGGGGGGTGTTGGGTTTATGATTTCTTTTTCATTTAATTTTGTGTTTTCCATTTAATTCTTTTTCGTTTGCTGGTATTTTACGATACTACATATTGTACACGTTATGCATATATATAAATAGAATTTCTAGTAGAACCGATAATTATAGATATATACAATTAGCTAGCTATCTACAATTTCTCCTAATTGGTGCCTTCGGAGCCAGTGGCATTAGCCTAATTGGTGCCTTCGGAGCACGATAACAATTGGAAGTGGTTCATGGGGGCGGTAGCGGGTAATAGTATTCTCCCTTGGGATCTATGACCTGGTCGAGCAAAAATCCCGCTATTTCCTCTTGAATTGCTTCTATGCGGTCCTCTGGTAGGAGCTTCTCCTGCACCTCTTTGAACTGTTAAGAAGGAGATCAATATGCATGTGTATTAATTGTGTGACTAGATATCGATAATGGTGTAAAAAATTGTGAATAGTGTTCTGACAAACGTACCCACTCCTGTCTTTGAGATCTGCTCCTTTCGGACGCCATCATGCGAATGTTCTCGCAAACGTAGTATGCACACAGATTATTTGATCAGATAATAATTAATCAAGCATGATAATTAAAGAGATGGCAGCTAGCTAGTACTACTTAATTACTTACCTGGGTCGATACCATTTCAGATTTTGTTTCCATGGGCCTGGAGTGGCCCTGATGAACTTTGCCCAAGCCCTGCCCGCCGACAAAGAAAATGAATAAATGGGTTATTAAATAGTTGTTATCAGAAAATGACGAACTAATTAAATAGGCCGAGATATAGTTAATAATGATTGAAATTACCTGTTGACTATCCCCTTCACGATGGTGTAGTCACTTGTTTCTTAAGTAGTGAGTCTAGTACTTCAACTGTTTCATCAACTTTAATGATTAACAGATCCAGTGAAATCTGCCAATGCACACACGTTTGCATGTCTTAATAAGCGGGCATATGTAAGCAAAAAACATGTAGCTAGCTAGTAGGAAAAAACATGAATTTAGTACAAGAACAGTGTGACTCACTACGAAGTTGTAAGGAGTAGTATATCTTTCATTGTATTTGAGGCGCTTGAAGAACTCTAGCATGCTTTCCTCTACACTTTTTTCGTAATATGGATCTAATTTCCATGTGTATTCATTAATGGTATTTGGGTCAACGAACCCAATGCCATAGCGTGCCACCTTTTTTCATTTCATAAATCTTCATCCTGCATAATACCACAGAAAAGAATATAGTGAGGATAATTACAGGCAATGATTGATCAAAATGATCACTACAGCTAGCTTGAGACTTAAATTTACAGAAAGAAATCACTTACAGACAATAGCAACTGACGATAGATTTGTCGAGTGCGTCTTGATTGTATAACTGAAATAGTTCTGAATACTCAACGAACACAACTTTCTCATGGAAGTAATGATCCTTCTTGACATTCACCATGAGGGACTCTCGATTGGAAATCTTGGTAATGTTCATGTACCATTGATGCAATTCATACATTCTCGTTGAGAGCTTCTTGACCTCGTCTGGCTCGACCAAAGGTTGGCCCCAGACATATTTCCGTTTTATTTCCTCCTCTCTAAGCGGAGACATGGGCTCGATATCGAGGAGTTGTCCAACAGTGATCTTGAGCATTTCAGCCTGCTCAATATGCTGCTCGGTTATTACCACATCGCTCATCTGGGGAACGTTAACGGTTTTCCCACAATAATATTGGGCGCGCGTACTCTCATGTGTTGTTGGCACAACAAGCGGGGGGATTGATTGCGCCGCCTGTTCTCCCAGCTGGGGAACGGTTTTACCGCTCCTTTTGCCAGCTGATTTGCTCGAGCTCGAGCTCGCCTCTTTCTGTAGACGTGCTCGATTTAACTTCTTGATGTGGCGCTCATAGTCTGTGTCAACAGGCTTGGGAGCTGGTGCTCTAGCCATACGAATGAAGTGGTCAATCTTTTCCTCAGGCACTTTCTCCCTCGGTTTCGGTGCAAAATGGGCTTCCACCTCGGCCTTCGATATGGCTACGTTTTCCTCCTCGGACTTGTCGTAAGGCCTCTGCGGAAGAGGCGCGAGGCTTGGACCATATTGAAATCGCTTGCCTCCGCCTGTACCTCCAGTACTACCTCGACTTGTACCGCTACGCACCATAGCTGAGGCGGCTCTCTTCCGTGATTGCTGAGGCGGCGAAGACGGCTGACGTGGCTGAGTTGGAGGAGGAGTGGCCTGAAGCTGTGCCGGACTTGGAGGAGGAGTGGCCTGAAGCTGTGCCGGACTTGGAGGAGGTGGCCTGACGCTTTGCCGGACTTGGAGGAGGAGGAGTTGTTGGGTTTCGTAGTAAGTTCAAAAATTTTTCCTACGCACACGCAAGATCATGTGATGCATAGCAACGAGAGGGGAGAGTGTTGTCTACATACCCACGCAGACCGACTGCGGAAGCGATGACACGACGTAGAGGAAGTAGTCGTACGTCTTCATGATCCAACCGATCAAGCACCAAAACTACGGCACCTCCGAGTTCGAGCACACGTTCGGCTCGATGACGATCCCCGGACTCCGATCCAGCAAAGTGTCGGGGAAGAGTTCCGTCAGCACGACGGTGTGGTGACGATTTTGATGTACCACAGCAGCAGGGCTTCGCCTAAACTCCGCTACAGTATTATCGAGGACTATGGTGGCTGGGGGCACCGCACACGGCTAAGGAATAGATCACGTGGATCAACTTGTGTTGTTTTTGGGGTTCCTCTGCCTCAGTATATAAAGGAGCCAAGGGGGAGGGGGCCGCCGGCCAGGAGGAGGGCGCAGGAGGAGTCCTACTCCTCCCGGGAGTAGGACTCCCCCCCAATCCTAGTTGGACTAGGATTCCCCGAGGGGGAAAGAGAGAGAGGGGGGCCGGCCACCTCTCCTAGTCCTAATAGTACTAGGGGAAGGGGGGAGGCGCGCGGCCACCTTGGGCTGCCCCTTTCTCCTTTCCACTAAAGCCCATTAAGGCCCATATGGTTCCCGGGGGGTTCCGGTAACCTCCCGGTACTCCGGTAAAATCCCGATTTCACCCGGAACACTTCCGATGTCCAAATATAGGCTTCCAATATATCAATCTTTATGTCTCGACCATTTCGAGACTCCTCGTCATGTCCGTGATCACATCCGGGACTCCAAACAACCTTCGGGACATCAAAATGCATAAACTCATAATATAACTGTCATCGTAACCTTAAGCGTGCGGACCCTACGGGTTCGAGAACAATGTAGACATGACCGAGAGACGTCTCCGGTCAATAACCAATAGCGGGACCTGGATGCCCATATTGGCTCCTACATATTCTACGAAGATCTTTATCGGTCAGACCGCATAACAACATACGTTGTTCCCTTTGTCATCGGTATGTTACTTGCCCGAGATTCGATCGTCGGTATTCCAATACCTAGTTCAATCTCGTTACCGGTAAGTCTCTTTACTCGTTCTGTAATACATCATCCCGCAACTAACTCATTTAGTTGCAATGCTTGCAAGGCTTAAGTGATGTGTATTACCGAGAGGGCCCAGAGATACCTCTCCGACAATCGGAGTGACAAAACCTAATCTCGTAATACGCCAACCCAACATGTACCTTTGGAGACACCTGTAGTACTCCTTTATAATCACCCAGTTACGTTGTGACGTTTCGTAGTACCCAAAGTGTTCCTCCGGTAAACGGGAGTTGCATAATCTCATAGTTATAGGAACATGTATAAGTCATGAAGAAAGCAATAGCAACATACTAAACGATCGGGTGCTAAGCTAATGGAATGGGTCATGTCAATCAGATCATTCTCTTAATGATGTGATCCCGTTAATCAAATAACAACTCATTGTTCATGGTTAGGAAACATAACCATCTTTGATTAACGAGCTAGTCAAGTAGAGGCATACTAGTGACACTCTGTTTGTCTATGTATTCACACATGTATTATGTTTCCGGTTAATACAATTCTAGCATGAATAATAAACATTTATCATGATTATAAGGAAATAAATAATAACTTTATTATTGCCTCTAGGGCATATTTCCTTCAGTCTCCCACTTGCACTAGAGTCAATAATCTAGATTACACCGTAATGATCCTAACACCCATGGAGCCTTGGTGCTGATCATGTTTTGCTCATGGAAGAGGCTTAGTCAATGGGTCTGCAACATTCAGATCCGTATGTATCTTGCAAATCTCTATGTCTCCCACCTGGACTAGATCCCGGAAGGAATTGAAGCGTCTCTTGATGTGCTTAGTTCTCTTGTGAAATCTGGATTCCTTTGCCAAGGCAATTGCACCAGTATTGTCACAAAAGATTTTCAATGGACCCGATGCACTAGGTATGACACCTAGATCGGATATGAACTCCTTCATCCAGACTCCTTCATTTGCTTCTTCCGAAGCAGCTATGTACTCCGCTTCACATGTAGATCCCACTACGACGCTTTGTTTAGAACTGCACCAACTGACAGCTCCACCGTTTAATGTAAACACGTATCCAGTTTGCGATTTAGAATCGTCCGGATCAGTGTCAAAGCTTGCATCAACGTAACCTTTTACGACGAGCTCTTTGTCACCTCCATATACGAGAAGCATATCCTTATTCCTTTTCAGGTATTTCAGGATGTTCTTGACCACTGTCCAGTGATCCACTCCTGGATTACTTTGGTACCTCCCTGCTAGACTTATAGCAAGGCACACATCAGGTCTGGTACAAAGCATTGCATACATGATAGATCCTATCGCTGATGCATAGGGAACATCTTTCATATTCTCTCTATCTTCTGCAGTGGTCGGGCATTGAGTCTTACTCAATTTCACACCTTGTAACACAGGCAAGAATCCTTTCTTTGCTTGATCCATTTTGAACTTCTTCAAAATTTTGTCAAGGTATGTTATTTGTGAAAGTCCAATTAAGCGTCTTGATCTATCTCTATAGATCTTAATGCCTAATATGTAAGCAGCTTCACCAAGGTCTTTCATTGAAAAACTCTTATTCAAGTATCCTTTTATGCTATCCAGAAATTCTATATCATTTCCAATTAACAATATGTCATCCACATATAATATGAGAAATGCTACAGAGCTCCCACTCACTTTCTTGTAAATACAGGCTTCTCCAAAAGTCTGTATAAAACCAAATGCTTTGATCACACTATCAAAACGTTTATTCCAACTCCGAGAGGCTTGCACCAGTCCATAAATGGATCGCTGGAGCATGCACACTTTGTTAGCTCCCTTTGGATCGACAAAACCTTCTGGTTGCATCATATACAACTCTTCTTCTAGATATCCATTCAGGAATGCAGTTTTGACATTCATCTGCCAAATTTCATAATCATAAAATGCGGCAATTGCTAACATGATTCGGAAAGACTTAAGCATCGCTACGGGTGAGAAGGTCTCATCGTAGTCAATCCCTTGAACTTGCCGAAAACCTTTCGCGACAAGTCGAGCTTTGTAGACAGTTATATTACCGTCAGCGTCAGTCTTCTTCTTGAAGATCCATTTATTCTCAATTGCTTGCCGATCATCGGGCAAGTCAATCAAAGTCCACACTTTGTTCTCATACATGGATCCCATATCAGATTTCATGGCTTCAAGCCACTTTGCGAAATCTGGGCTCACCATCGCTTCTTCATAGTTTGTAGGTTCATCATGATCTAGTATCATGACTTCCATAACGGGATTACCGTACCACTCTGGTGCGGATCTTGCTCTGGTTGATCTACGAGGTTCAGTAGTATCTTGTTCTGAAGTTTCATGATCATTATCATTAGCTTCCTCACTAACTGGTGTAGGTGTCATAGAAACAGTTTTCTGTGATGTACTACTTTCCAATAAGGGAGCAGGTACAGTTACCTCGTCAAGTTCTACTTTCCTCCCACTCACTTCTTTTGAGAGAAACTCCTTCTCCAGAAAGTTTCCGAATTTAGCAATAAAAGTCTTGCCTTCGGATCTGTGATAGAAGGTGTATCCAATAGTTTCCTTTGGATATCCTATGAAGACACATTTCTCCTATTTGGGTTCGAGCTTATCAGGTTGAAGCTTTTTCACATAAGCATTGCAGCCCCAAACTTTCAGAAACGACAACTTTGGTTTCTTGCCAAACCACAGTTCATAAGGCGTTGTCTCAACGGATTTTGATGGTGCCCTATTTAACGTGAATGCGGCCGTCTCTAGAGCATATCCCCAAAACGATAGCGGTAAATCAGTAAGAGACATCATAGATCGCACCATATCCAGTAAAGTACGATTACAACGTTCGGACACACCATTACGCTGAGGTGTTCCGGGTGGCGTGAGTTGCGAAACTATTCCATAATTTTTCAAATGTACACCAAACTCGTAACTCAAATATTCTCCTCCACGATCAGATCGTAGAAACTTTATTTTCTTGTTACGATGATTTTCAACTTCACTCTGAAATTCTTTGAACTTTTCAAATGTTTCAGACTTATGTTTCATTAAGTAAATATACCCATATCTGCTTAAATCATCTGTGAAGGTGAGAAAATAACGATATCCGCCACGAGCCTCAATATTCATCGGACCACATACATCTGTATGTATGATTTCCAATAAATCTGTTGCTCTCTCCATAGTACCGGAGAACGGCGTTTTGGTCATCTTGCCCATGAGGCACGGTTCGGAAGTACCAAGTGATTCGTAATCAAGTGGTTCCAAAAGTCCATCAGAATGGAGTTTCTTCATGCGCTTTGCACCGATATGACCTAAACGGCAGTGCCACAAATAAGTTGCACTATCATTATCAACTTTGCATCTTTTGGCTTCAACATTATGAATATGTGTGTTACTACTATCGAGATTCAACAAGAATAGACCACTCTTCAAGGGTGCATGACCATAAAAGATATTACTCATATAAATAGAACAACCATTATTCTGTGATTTAAATGAATAACCGTCTCGCATCAAACAAGATCCAGATATAATGTTCATGC
>NC_053028.1:56374269-56451571 GCF_003073215.2 Triticum urartu
AGGCGAAGCCCTGCTACTGTGACGCCCTGCATCCATCACCACGCCGTCGTGCTGCTGGATCTTCATCAACCTCTCTTCCCCCCTTGCTGGATCAAGAAAGGAGGAGACGTCATCCGTTCTGTACGTGTGTTGAACGCGGAGGCACCGTCCGTTCGGTGCTTGATCATCGGTGATTTGAATCACGTCGTGTTCGACTACATCATCCCCGTTCTTTGAACGCTTCCGCTCGCGATCTACAAGGTACGTAGATGCATCTAATCACTCGTTGCTATATGAACTCCTAGATGGGTCTTGGTGAAACGAGTAGGAAAATTTTGTTTTCTGCAACGTTCCCCATCAGTGGCATCATGAGCTAGGTCTATGCGTAGTTCTCTTGCACGAGTAGAACACGAAGTAGTTGTGGGCGTTGATTTTGTTCAATATGCTTGCCGTTACTAGTCTTATATTGATTCGGCGGCATCGTGGGATGAAGCGGCCCGGACCGACCTTACACGTACTCTTACGTGAGACAGGTTCCACCGACTGACATGCACTAGTTGCATAAGGTGGCTAGCGGGTGTCTGTCTCTCCTACTTTAGTCGGATCGGATTCGATGAAGAGGGTCCTTATGAAGGGTAAATAGCAATTGGCATATCACGTTGTGGTCATTGCGTAGGTAAGAAACGTTCTTGCTAGAAACCCATAGCAGCCACGTAAAACATGCAAACAACAATTAGAGGACGTCTAACTTGTTTTTGCAGGGTATGCTATGTGATGTGATATGGCCAAAAGGATGTGATGAATGATATATGTGATGTATGAGATTGATCATGTTCTTGTACAAGGAATCACGACTTACATGTCGATGAGTATGACGATCTACAAGGATGATCATGGAGCCCCAAGATGGAGATCAAAGGAGCTATGTGATATTGGCCATATCATGTCACTATTATTATTTGATTACATGTGATGTTTATCATGTTTTGCATCTTGTTTACTTAAAAACGACGGTAGTAAATAAGATGATCCCTTACAACAATTTCAAGAAGTGTTCTCCCCTAACTGTGCACCGTTGCTACAGTTCGTCGCTTCGAAGCACCACGTGTTAATCGGGTGTGATAGATCCTTTCGTTCACATACAACGGGTGTAAGAAGTTTTACACATGCAAAAACACTTAGGGTTAACTTGATGAGCCTAAGCATGTGAAGACATGGCCTCGGAACACAGAGACCGAAAGGTCGAACACGAGTCGTATGGAAGATACGATCAACATGGAGATGTTCACCGACGATGACTAGTCCGTCTCACGTGTTAATCGGACACGGCTTAGTTGACCTGGATCGTGTAACACTTAGATGACTAGAGGGATGTCTAATCTGAGTGGGAGTTCATTAATAATTTGATTAGATGAACTTAATTATCATGAACTTAGTCTAAAATCTTTACAATATGTCCTGTAGATCAAATGGCCAACGTTGTATTCAATTTCAACGCGTTCCTAGAGAAAACCAAGCTGAAAGACGATGGCAGCAACTATACGGACTGGGTCCGGAACCTGAGGATCATCCTCATAGCTGCCAAGAAAGATTATGTCCTACAAGCACCGCTAGGTGATCCACCCGTCCCACAGAACCAAGACGCTATGAACGCTTGGCAGACACGTACTGATGACTACTCCCTCGTTCAGTGCGGCATGCTTTACAGCTTAGAACCGGGGCTCCAAAAGCGTTTTGAGAGACATGGAGCATATGAGATGTTCGAAGAGCTAAAAATGGTTTTTCAAGCTCATGCCTGGATCGAGAGATATGAAGTCTCCGATAAGTTCTTCAGCTCTAAGATGGAGGAAAATAGTTCTGTTAGTGAGCAGATACTCACTATGTCTGGGTTACATAACCGCTTGACTCAGCTGGGAGTTAATCTCCCGGATGACGCGGTCATTGACAGAATCCTCCAGTCGCTTCCACCAAGCTACAAGAGCTTTGTGATGAACTTCAATATGCAGGGGATGGTAAAGACCATTCCTGAAGTATTTGCTATGCTGAAATCAGCAGAGGTAGAAGTCAAGAAGGAACATCAAGTGTTGATGATGAATAAAACCACTAAGTTCAAGAAGGGCAAGGGTAAAAAGAACTTCAAGAAGGACGGCAAGGAAGTTGCTGCGCCCGGCAAGCAAGCTGTCGGGAAGAAGTCAAAGAATGGACCAAAGCCTGAGACAGAGTGCTTTTATTGCAAAGGGAAGGGTCACTAGAAGCGGAACTGCCCCAAATACTTAGCGGACAAGAAGGCCGGCAACACCAAAGGTATATTTGATATACATGTAATTGATGTGTACCTTACCAGTACTCGTAGTAACTCCTGGGTATTTGATACCGGTGCCGTTGCTCATATTTGTAACTCACCACAGGAGCTACGGAATAAACGGAAACTGGAAAGGGACGAGGTGACGATGCGCGTCGGGAATGGTTCCAAGGTCGATGTGATCGCCGTCGGCACGCTACCTCTACATTTACCTACGGGATTAGTTATAAACCTCAATAATTGTTATTTAGTGCCATGTATGAGCATGAACATTGTATCAGGATCTCGTTTAATTCGAGATGGCTACTCATTTAAATCCGAGAATAATGGTTGTTCTATTTATATGAGAGATATGTTTTATGGTCATGCTCCGATGGTGAATGGTTTATTCTTAATGAATCTCGAGCGTAATGTTACACATATTCATAGTGTGAATACCAAAAGATGTAAGGTTGATAATGATAGTCCCACATACTTGTGGCACTGCCGCCTTGGTCACATAGGTGTCAAACGCATGAAGAAGCTCCATGCAGATGGACTTTTGGAGTCTCTTGATTACGAATCATTTGACACGTGCGAACCATGCCTCATGGGTAAAATGACCAAGACTCCGTTCTCAGGAACAATGGAGCGAGCAACCAACTTATTGGAAATCATACATACTGATGTGTGCGGTCCAATGAGTGTTGAGGCTCGCGGTGGCTATCGTTATGTTCTCACCCTCACTGATGACTTGAGTAGATATGGGTATGTCTACTTAATGAAACACAAGTCTGAGACCTTTGAAAAGTTCAAGGAATTTCAGAGTGAGGTTGAGAATCAACGTGACAGAAAAATCAAGTTCTTGCGATCAGATCGTGGGGAGAATACTTGAGTCACGAATTTGGCACGACACTTAAGAAATGTGGAATAGTTTCACCAAACTCACCGCTGCCTGGACACTACTCAGCGTAATGGTGTGTCCGAACGTCGTAATCGCACTCTATTGGATATGGTGCGGTCTATGATGTCTCTTACCGATTTACCGCTGTCATTTTGGGGCTATGCTTTAGAGACTGCCGCATTCACTTTAAATAGGGCTCCGTCAAAATCCGTTGAGACGACACCGTATGAATTATGGTTTGGGAAGAAACCTAAGCTGTCGTTTCTAAAAGTTTGGGGATGCGATGCTCATGTCAAGAAACTTCAACCTGAAAAGCTCGAACCCAAGTTGAGGCAAGGAATTCTCTCAAGGGCGGCTGTCGGTGTCAAAACCGGCGGATCTCGGGTAGGGGGTCCCGAACTGTGCGTCTAGGCCGGATGGTAACAGGAGGCAGGAACACGATGTTTTACCCAGGTTCGGGCCCTCTTGATGGAGGTAAAACCCTACGTCCTGCTTGATTAATATTGATGATATGGGTAGTACAAGAGTAGATCTACCACGAGATCAAGGAGGCTAAACCCTAGAAGCTAGCCTATGGTATGATTGTTGTATGATGTTGTCCTACGGACTAAACCCTCCGGTTTATATAGACACCGGATAGGGTTAGGGTTACACATAGTCGGTTACAATGGTAGGAGATCTTGAATATCCGCATCGCCAAGCTTGCCTTCCACCCAAGGAAAGTCCCATCCGGACAGGACGAAGTCTTCAATCTTGTATCTTCATAGTCCTGGAGTCCGGCTGAAGGTATAGTCCGGCTACCTCGGACACCCCCTAATCCAGGACTCCCTCAGTAGCCCCCGAACCAGGCTTCAATGACGACGAGTCCGGCGCGCAGATTGTCTTCGGCATTGCAAGGCGGGTTCTTCTCCAAATTCCGTGTACCTGCTGAATAATGTCCGATTTTCTAATGTAGCGCACCTTGGCTTCCACGCCCAATAATGGCCATCTTCCACGTGTCAAACGAATGCGAAAAGTTGGGGTGTTTTTACATTCACACCCCTAGCCGCATAAACGAGCCGCCTATTTAATGGGATGGGGATTCAGATCCAAACCACACCTTCTCCTCTCCGCGAGTAATCATCAGAGCGCCTCCAGCAAAGGTCCATTCCAACATGGCCAGCCGTCGCAGCTCCTCCTCTCGCCCTTCCAGTCCTAAACCTGGAGACTGGGAGAGGTGCTCCATCCCGCACAGCGAGCTAGTGTCGCTTCAGGCCAAGGGATTTCTCCCTCAGGCCTATATGGTCCCGGTCCGAGCCGGACTCGCCACCTATAATGGCGGAGAGCAAGCGGAGAGCACCCCCAATCCCTCCAAAGGAGAGCGGGTGTGCCTCGTCCCTTATCTAAGACTTGGATTTCCAATTCATCCATTTCTCCGTGGGCTTCTGGAGTTCTACGGCCTCCAGCTGCACAATCTCACGCCCGCCTCTATATTGCATATCGCGGGCTTCGTCGCCCTTTGCGAGCTATTCTTGGGTGTTGAGGCTCATTTCGCGCTGGAAGAGGTTATTCTGCCTGGTGCCCCGCTCTCAAGAGGGGTCTATATATCAAGTGGGCGGAGCCGAAGTGTGGCGTATCGCCGGGACCGGATATCTATCCGGAACCCCAAAGAAGGCGTCCGAGGACTGGCCTTCGGAATGGTTTTATATAGATGATGTCCCGCTGCCGGATCCTATCCGGGCCGGTCTCCCCGAATTCAACAGTGCTCCCTTAAAGAAACGCCTAAGCTGCTCCAGACTCAAGAGGATCCGGACATATCGGTGGAGCTGATTGACGGGGTGTTTCATCAGCTAAGCAAGGACAATACCTTGGTGGCCATTACGGCTGATTACCCAGGGTTAATCCCGGCCTCCCAGGTAACAGAGAGCGGAGTCTCATCCCCTTGAGAAGGAATCCATTCTCACGCATTTCAGTTTTCCTGACAACGACCGTGTTTTGCAGGGGAGGTTTCCGAGGCGGGAGGCCGAACCTGCGGCGGCTAGCCAACGAGGGGCCGCAGGGCCCCGTGGGGTAAAAAGGAATGTAGTCCGGACTGAGACGCCGGCGCAAAGGTATAGCGCACCCTCTTTTTCCCTGGTGTTATTCCTTCAGGGCATATTAACGTTCGTGCTATCTTCAGGACGAAGAGACCTCGCCGGACTACATCCGGAGAGGTTGCCAATCGCGCCTCCACCAGCCAGGCTCCAACGCCTGGCCCGGAAGCGGAACGAACACAAGGCGCGCACCGGACGCCTCCTCCGACAGAGGATGCGGATAGGCTGTCTGCCACCAATTCCAAGGTGGAGAGTGCCATGAACCACAGCGTCGCGGGACAGTTCTTCGCGACGCGTGTTTCTCCCGAGAGGCATTAGGTGCCTTCAATTCGGGAGATGCGTACCTCCGTGCCGCTCAAAATGGTTTAACCAGAGCCACGGAGCAATATGTAAAAGACATACGGGTAAGAAAATTTTGGTAAATATATATGTATATACCAGTAGCCCTCGATACTTGAAACAGTTAGAGTAACTGGTTTAAGGATCATTTGTTATGCAGGTTCTTACAGAGAAGAATACCGTACTGTCCCAGGAGCTGAAAGAGTGCAAAGCCCAACTGGAGGCCGCACTAGCCGTGGCAGGGGAGCCTAAAGAGACCCCCTCTGGTAAGATACCCTTCGAAATATTAATATCTTGCAAAGTGCCGCGTGGGTATGAATCTGCCAAATCATATTGCAGATGGTGCCGGACTGGATCCGGAGAGGCAACAACTCTTACGCCGGCTAAAGGCCGGTGAGAGTATGCTGACAAGGGTGAGGCGGGAGAAAAATGATCTTCAGGATGCCAACACCAAGCTGGAAGTTGAACTTAAAGATGTTCGTGGCCAGCTGTCGGACTCTACTAAGGAGAATCAGCGGCTTCGACGCGGCATATTTAGTAAGTGCTTAAGCGAATCTTTGAAAAAAAAGAGTTCGGCGAGTAAGTCGACTAACAGAGTAATGTCTGTAGGTATGCTAGCGGGTCGTCCTGCGGAGGAGATGCCCGGTTCTACGGGTGACCTTCTTCCCGAGCTCTCGCAACTGCACGAGCGAGTTCGGCAGGCGATGCGAGGCGTTGCACAAGCCTTATGGCCTTCCCACTCCATTCCCGAGGGTCTTGGAGAGCTTTCGGAGAAGCTTAAGGGAGCTCGGCGGCGCTTCCGGTTGTGGAAGATATCGGCATGCCGACAAGGCGCTAGGGAGTCCTGGGCCATGGTGAAGACGCGGTACACGAAGTCTGACCCGAACCACATGGCCGAGGTCGGACCTGTGGGGCCAGACGGGAAGGAGGTCCCTATTAGCTTAGTTTATGGTCAAGTAGAATTGGCCGCAAAGTATTCCCAGCAGGACTATAAGTTAGAAAGCCTGTTAGATGGTATTGAAGAGGAATACAATCAGTCAGAGTGACTATGTAATTTTTAATTGACATGTGTAATGCCTTCTAACCGGATTGTAGATCGTTTGTCGTTGCCGACCTTTTCACTTCAACCTCAGGACCTGACGGTCCGGAGTGTGTCCGAATACCCTACCGGTTATGTAAGAACCGGGGTATGCATGGAGACCAGGCGTAGGGGTCATTAGTGCTTTATCAGACAAGTGCCCAACTAGTTATGTTATATTACATGGTTAGTAAGAAACATCTTCCAGAGAGAAGAGTTTCGTTAGGGGTTCCTTTCTCTGGGAGGCATGCCCTAAAGTGCATGTCCGTACTGCAAATGCAGGAAAATCATCTGGGGGCATATACATAAATAAGTAAAAAAAAGGTCATCTTTTAGTTCATCGACCGAATATTCCCTTAAGAACTCTAGCTTTCGGCTTCACCCAGTCTGAGGTACACATCCGGCTAATCCGGCAGTAACAATTGCAGAGGTGCTCCCTTTACCACCTAGCCGAACAATCGGGAACATAGGGGTAAGCACAGGAGCCAGGCAACCCAGCTTGGCCAAAACTTAAGTCATATCGATGCATATAATGGTGAAGAAAAGGTACATGCGGAAGTTTGACACATGTGGTGGGCGTGAAGCCCGTATAAATAAGCTTCTGTTAAAGAAGCCCCCAGGTTTAATGAGCGCGAGTAGCACTTCACTTGAGGAGCCTTTAAGGGCTATAAAAGAGAAGAGGGGAAGGAGAGAAATGTAAGACAGAAAATGTAAAAAATTGACAGAGGAAGGAGACAAACACTGAGTCCGGTGCTAGGCATAGAATCTTCAGAGACGGGCTGCGTTCCATGGGTTCGGCTTGAGTCGGTTATCCGACGAATCTCGCAGGCGGTATGCTCCACCAGTCAGGACTTGGTCAATTATGAAGGGACCTTCCCACTTGGGCTTCAGCTTGTCCTTTTTCTTGTCCGGCAGTCGTAGAACTAATTCGCCAACATTGTAGCTTTTGGCCCGCACTTCTCTGCTTTGATATCTTCGAGCCTGCTGTTGATAGAATGCGGAACGGGCTTTTGCCATGTCGCGCTCCTCCTCTAAGGCGTCCAAACTGTCCTGCCGATCGAGCTCGGCCTCCCTTTCTTCGTACATGCGCACTCGAGGTGAGTCATGAATTATGTCGCAGGGCAAGACTGCCTCTGCGCCGTACACCATAAAAAATGGTGTGTATCCGGTGGTGCGGTTCGGCGTGGTCCGCAGCCCCCAGAGTACGGAGTCGAGCTCATCTACCCAGTGCGTGTTAGATTCCTTGAGGGACCGCACTAATCTGGGTTTGATGCTGCTCATGATGAGACCATTTGCACGTTCGACCTGACCGTTAGTTTGTGGGTGATAGACGGAAGCATAATCGAGCTTGATGCCCATGTTTTTGCACCAGAGTTTTACCTCATCGGCCGTAAAGTTCGTGCCGTTATCGGTGATGATGCTGTGGGGGACGCCATAACGGTGTACGACCCCGGATATAAAGTCTATCACAGGTCCGGATTCGGCCGTCTTAACAGGCTTGGCTTCTATCCATTTGGTGAACTTATCCACCATGACCAGTAAGTATTTTTTCTTGTGGGTTCCGCCTTTAAGGGGTCCCACCATGTCAAGCCCCCAGACCGCGAAAGGCCAAGTGATGGGGATAGTTTGGAGGGCGGTGGGTGGCATATGGCTTTGGTTTGCAAAAAGCTGGCAACCGACGCATTTATGGACCAAGTCCTGAGCGTCCGCCCGGGCCGTCGGCCAATAAAAGCCTGTACGGAAAGCCTTGCTTACAAGGGACCGGGCTGCGGCGTGATGGCCACCGAGTCCGGCATGAATTTCAGCCAAGTACCCGAGACGCCAAACGGGTGCCCGGCATACCCGGCCACAGTGTATCTACCGCACCATAGCCCACCCCTAGGGTCAGCGCTACGCACGGCCGCCAACACATAACCTACAAACACCAGAAACTAGTTGCAACTCCTGGACAGAGGGCGAGAGGGGTCAGTGATGGGGAACGTTGCAGAAAACAAAATTTTCCTACTCGTTTCACCAAGATCCATCTAGGAGTTCATCTAGCAACGAGTGATTAGATGCATCTACGTACCTTGTAGTTCGCGAGCGGAAGCGTTCAAAGAACGGGGATGATGTAGTCGAACACGACGTGATTCAAATCACCGATGATCAAGCACCGAACGGACGGTGCCTCCGCGTTCAACACACGTACGGAACGGATGACGTCTCCTCCTTTCTTGATCCAGCAAGGGGGGAAGAGAGGTTGATGAAGATCCAGCAGCACGACGGCGTGGTGATGGATGCAGGGCGTCACAGTAGCAGGGCTTCGCCTATACTACGAGAGAGAGACGTAACGGGGAGAGAGGAAGCACCAAAGGCTGATGTATGAAGTCCCTCCTCTCCTCAACTATATATAGGAGGGCCAAGGGGGGGTGGTGCGCCAGCCCAGGAGATCTAATCTCCTTGGTGCGGCGGCCAGGGGAGGTTTCCCTCCCCCCCAAGGCACTCAGGGGTGCCTTCCACCACTTGGACTCCTCCTTGGTGGAAACCCTAGGCGCATGGGCCTATAGGGGCTGGTGCCCTTGGCCCATGTAGGCCAAGGCGCACCCCCTACAGCCCATGTGGCCCCCCGGGACAGGTGGCCCCACCCGGTGGGCCCACGGGACCCCTCCGGTGGTCCCGGTACAATACCGATAACCCCGAAACTTGTCCCGATGCCCGAAACAGCACTTCCTATATATAATTCTTTACCTCCGGACCATTCCGGAACTCCTCGTGACATCCGGGATCTCATCCGGGACTCCGAACAACATTCGGGTTACTGCATACACATATCTTCATAACCCTAGCGTTACCGAACCTTAAGTGTGTAGACCCTACGGGTTCGGGAGACAAGCAGACATGACCGAGACGACTCTCCAGTCAATAACCAACAGCGGGATCTGGATACCCATGATGGCTCCCAAATGCTCCACGATGATCTCATCGGATGAACCACGATGTCGAGGATTAATCAACCCCGTATACAATTCCCTTTGTCAATCGGTATGTTACTTGCCCGAGACTCGATCGTCGGTATCCCAATACCTTGTTCAGTCTCGTTACCGGCAAGTCACTTTACTCGTACCGTAATGCATGATCCCGTGATCAACCACTTGGTCACCTTGAGCTCATAATGATGATGCATTACCGAGTGGGCCCAGTGATACCTCTCCGTTATCCAGAGTGACAAATCCCAGTCTCGATCCGTGTCAACCCAACAGACACTTTCGGAGATACCTGTAATGCACCTTTATAGTCACCCAGTTACGTTGTGACATTTGATACACCCAAAGCACTCCTACGGTATCCGGGAGTTACACGATCTCATGGTCAAAGGAAAAGATACTTGACATTGGAAAAGCTCTAGCAAACGAACTACACGATCTTTGTACTATGCTTAGGATTGGGTCTTGTCCATCACATCATTCTCCTAATGATGTGATCCCGTTATCAATGACATCCAATGTCCATAGCCAGGAAATCATGACTATCTGTTGATCAACGAGCTAGTCAACTAGAGGCTTACTAGGGACATATTATGGTCTATGTATTCACACGTGTATTACGATTTCCGGATAATACAGTTATAGCATGAATAAAGACAATTATCATGAACAAAGAAATATAATAACAATGCTTTTATTATTGCCTCTAGGGCATATTTCCAACAGGTTTTAGTCCGTAGGACAACTTCATCATACAACAATCATACCATAGGCTAGCTTTTAGGGTTTAGCCTCCTCGATCTCGTGGTAGATCTACTCTTGTACTACCCATATCATCAATATTAATCAAGCAGGACGTAGGGTTTTACCTCCATCAAGAGGGCCCAAACCTGGGTAAAACATCGTGTTCCTTGCCTCCTATTCCCATCCAGCCTAGACGCATAGTTCGGGACCCCCTACCCGAGATCCGCCAGTTTTGACACCGACATTGGTGCTTTCATTGAGAGTTCCTTTGTGCCGTCGCAATCAGGAAGGATGCCTCTTCCCGTCTTTCAAGACGGCGCCGTTACTAAGGGAGCCTTGGCTGTCAGCCTAACTCTCCGGCTAGGCGGTTTTCTCATGACCGCTTGTTCGGCCGTTGCACCGACGGTGACCTCTTGGGTCATCAAAAGCAATCTTCACGTCAGCTCGGAACTCGCCGAGCAGTTAGATCCAATGGAGCTCTCTTCCGTAAACGAGCTCTTGGATCGCATCGCCACCTTGGGGGTCACTACGGATTATGACCAGATTGGGCTTAAACACGATCTAAGAGAAATTAATTCTCCCCAAGTCACCCATCACGTTGCCGTGGTAGAGGCACAGTGCGGCGACTCTTCATCTATCTTAAGGACTAGCTACGTCCGGATTCCCGATCCCTCCAAGCCGGATACCCGTGGAGGGGAGGATGTAACTCAAGACCTGAACTTAGAATCAGGCAATGGGCTAGATTCACTGGACAACATCCAAGAATCCAAACTTCAGAGTTCGGAAACTCCTTGGCCTCTGAGTCTTAGATTGGGTGAAGTTCCGGACTTAATTCCACCCACCCACCCGAACATAAGCGATCTATCCCAAATCAGGCAAAAGCCCGAAGAAACAGTACATCATTACTGGGCAAGGTTCCTCCTGGTTATGAACAGGATAAAGGACTGCCGCGAGGAAGACGCAATCTCAATCTTCTGCAATAATTGCACGGACAAGGGAGTCCTCAACGCCACAGGTCATCGTGATCTTACACGCTTCGCTGACTTGGTGTCCATAGTACAAAAGTACTGTGCGATGGAAAGCGCCCGAAAAACCGAAACTAAATTTTGGGACAATCCGGCCCTGAATAGAAACCTCCTCCGAAATAAAAGGGTGCATCATCATCAGACACCCGGGTTAAAAACCAAAAAACCAAAACCCTCTACAGGGCATGGAACCGTACTGGAGGGATGGCTTAATGGACCCTCTAAAATTCATAGTACAGAGGACGCCACACCAACTCATAGCCTCAGAGCATGTTGGATACTCTGGCAGGTGGCCAAAAGGGGTGAAGATCTCCTAATTCCGGAGGCCGCAGAAAGCCACCTCAGGCACTCCAGTACAGTCTTAACAGTCTTCGAGACTTCTGCATCAAATAATATGCAAAAAAGAACACTCCACAGCCTCGCCGAAGTCTATCAAGTAGCAACAATAAACCCATGGAGTGACACGGCTATTACTTTTAATGCCAGTGATGAACCTAAATTTCGAACAGCTCGAGCACCAGCCGCATTGGTACTCAGTCCTATAGTGGACGGCTTTCGCCTCACCAAGGTACTCATGGACGGAGGCAGCGGATTGAACCTCATTTATGAGGAAACCCTTCAAAAAATGGAAATAGACTGGAACCGCATTGAGCGAAGCAGCACAACCTTTAGAGGAATAATCCCCAGTCGGGAAGCGCGCTGTGCAGGAAAAATCACACTAGATGTGGTGTCCGGCACGCCGGATAATTATAGGTCCGAAGAGGTCACATTCCAAGTGGCCCCGTTCAGTAGCGGATACCACGCTCTGCTGGGGCGGGAAGCGTTTAGAATCTTCCAAGCAATACCCCATTACGGGTACATGAAGCTCAAGATGCCTGGGCCGAACGGAATCATCACTCTCTCTAGTGATCCGGACATAGCACTCCGCGCCAAAAACAAGACAGCCGCATTGGCCCTTGAGGCACTGTCCGAAGCCCTAGCGGCTGAGGAACTGACTATGCTGTGCTCCACGGTAAACAGGGACGATGTGATACTCGACAGAAGATCCAAGTCCACCTCTTTTAAACCAGCGGATGAAATAGTCAAATTCCAGGTCCATCCAACGGACCCCAATAAAACAGCTTCCATCAGGGCACGATTAATCCCCGATGTAGACGCCGCACTATGAGAATTCCTACGGGAGAACTGGGACATTTTTGCCTGGCACCCTTCAGACATGCCAGGAATCCCATGCAGGCTGGCCGAACACAGCTTGAATATCCTAAAAGGATTCAAACCTGTCAAACAAGCCCTTCGGCGTTTCTCTGAGCCCAAGAGACAGGCAATGGGAGAGGAGCTAGCCAAACTATTGGAGGCCAAATTCATCAGAGATATAAAACATCCGGACTGGCTAGCAAACTTGGTGATGTTACCAAAGAAGGGCAAATCCTGGCTCCTGTGCGTTGACTTCAAAGACCTTAATAAGGCTTGCCCAAAGGATCCCTTCCCCCTCCCCCGCATTGATCAAATTATCGACGCCACTGCAGGACACGATTCGTTGTGCTTCCTCGACGCATACTCCGGTTACCATCAAATCAAGATGGCCGAGTTAGACCAAGCCGCAACAGCATTCATCACCCCATACGGCCCATTCCGCTTCAACATAATGCCTTTCGGGCTCAAAAACGCTGGCGCAACATATCAGCGCATGATTCAGACATGTCTGGCAAACCAGATCAGCAAAATAGTAGAGGCATACGTGGATGATGTGGTCGTAAAAACAAAACATGTCGAATCTCTAGTAGATGACTTGAGGCTTACATTTGACAACCTCCGAGCATATGACATCAAGCTAAATCCGGAAAAATGCGTTTTCGGCGTTCCAGCTGGAAAGCTCTTGGGCTTCATTGTATCCGGTAGAGGAATTGAAGAAAATCCATCCAAGATTCGAGCTTTGTCACAATTGGATATCCCAAAGGACCTCAAACAAATAGAAAAATTAACCGGATGCATGGCGGCTCTAAGCCGCTTTATCTCCCGGCTGGGAGAAAAGGCGCTACCCCTCTATCGCCTCCTTCGGCGCACCGAACACTTCGAGTGGACGGATGCCGCCACGGCCGGACTCGAGGAAATAAAAGCCATATTGGCAACAAACCCCGTCCTGGCCGTGCCAAACATCGGCGAACCAATGCTATTGTACATTGCAGCAACCCATCAAGTTGTCAGCGCAGTACTCGTCGTCGAACGGGAAACGGAGGGACACAAATTCCCCCTTCAAAAGATGGTTTACTATGTGTCCACTGTCCTCACCCCATGCAAATCATGGTACCCACATTATCAAAAGATTGCATATGTGGTATTCATGGCATCCGGAAGCTACGACACTACTTTCAAGAGTGTTCAATCACAGTAGCATCAGAAGTACCACTCAACGATATTATAAACAACCGTGACGCAACGGGCCGGATTGCAAAATGGGCCATCGAGCTCCTCCCGTTCGACATAACTTATAGGCCACGGCGAGCTATCAAGTCGCAAGTTTCGGCCGACTTCATCGCAGAATGGACGGAGGCCGAACTCCCTAAAGAGTACGGCACATATTCAAACTGGATCATGCACTTCGACGGTTCCACATTGTTGGCCGGACTTGGGGCTGGCGTCATTTTGACGTCCCCGACAGAAGACACAGTTCAATATGTACTCCAGATTATGTACACGGACTCCAACAATGCAGCCGAATACGAGGCCCTTTTACATAGTCTCCGGATGGCAGTATCCATGGGCATTCAACGCCTAGAGGTGCGCGGGGATTCGAACCTCGCGATATCCCAAATAAATGAGACTTCAATGCCAAGGATCCAAAAATGGCAGCTTACCGCAACGCCGTCGTCAAAATGTCAGCTCGGTTTGAGGGGCTCGAATTTCACCGTATAGCCCGAGAAAACAATCAGGCGGCAGACGTCCGGGCACGCATCGGCGCAAAACGCGATGCGATCCCCCCCAACATCTTCCTGGAAAGGCTGTTCAAGCCATCCGTAGTATGGGAAGGGGAACATGGCAATATTATCCCGGACCCAACCGCACTGTCCGACGCCGAACAATCTGACATAATCGGAGGCTCTGCCAATGAAATCACAACCTCAACCCACGTACTAATGGCCGTTATCGCCCCGTGGAAAGAGCCATTCCTAGCCTACTTTACTAGGCAGGAACTCCCAGAGGACCAAAACAAGGCACGCTGTATAGTGCGGCGAGCTAAAGCCTATAAAGTCCATGAGGGAGAACTTTATAAGAAAAGTACTACCGGAGTCCTTCAAAGGTGCATCTCCGAAGAGGAAGGGCGGAACCTGCTGGCTGAAATTCATGCCGGACTCGGTGGCCATCACGCCGCAGCCCGGTCCCTTGTAAGCAAGGCTTTCCGTACAGGCTTTTATTGGCCGACGGCCCAGGCGGACGCTCAGGACTTGGTCCAATGATGCGCCGGTTGCCAGCTTTTTGCAAACCAAAGACATATGCCACCCACCGCCCTCCAAACTATCCCCATCACTTGGCCTTTCACGGTCTAGGGCTTGACATGGTGGGACCCCTTAAAGGCGGAACCCACAAGAAAGAATACTTACTGGTCATGGTGGATAAGTTCACCAAATGGATAGAAGGCAAGCCTGTTAAGACGGCCGAATCCGGACATGTGATAGACTTTATATCCGGGGCCGTACACCGTTATGGCGTCCCCCACAACATCATCACCGATAACGGCACGAACTTTACGGTCGATGAGGTAAAACTCTGGTGCAAAAACATGGGCATCAAGCTCGATTATGCTTCTGTCTATCACCCACAAACTAATGGTCAGGTCAAACGTGCAAATGGTCTCATCATGAGTGGCATCAAACCCAGATTAGTGCGGTCCCTCAAGGAATCTAACATGCACTGGGTAGAGGAGCTTGACTCCGTACTCTGGCGGCTGCGGACCACACCGAATCGCACAACCGGATACACACCATTTTTTATGGTGTACGGCGCAGAGGTAGTCTTGCCCTGCGACATAATTCATGACTCACCTCGAGTGCGCATGTACGAAGAAAGGGAAGCCGAGCTCGATCGGCAGGACAGTTTGGACGCCTTAGAGGAGGAGCGCGACGTGGCAAAAGCCCGTTCCGCATTCTATCAACAGCAGGCTCGAAGATATCAAAGCAGAGAAGTGCGGGCCAAAAACTACAACGTTGGCGAATTAGTTCTACGCCTGCCGGACAAGAAAAAGGACAAGCTGAAGCCCAAGTGGGAAGGTCCCTTCATAATCGACCAAGTCCTGACTGGTGGAGCATACCGCCTGCGAGATGCGTTGGATAACCGACTCGAGCCGAACCCATGGAACGCAGCCCGTCTCCGAAGATTCTATGCCTAGCGCCGGACTCTGTGTTTGTCTCCTTCCTCTGTCCATTTTTTACATTTTCTGTCTTACATTTCTATCCTCCCCCCTTTTTTCTTTTATAGCCCTTAAAGGCTCCTCAAGTGACGTGCTACTCGCGCTCCTTAAACCTGGGGGCTTCTTTAACCGAAGCTTATTTATACGGGCTTCATGCCCACCACATGTGTCAAACTTCCGCATGTACCTTTTCTTCACCATTATATGCATCGATATGACTTAAGTTTTGGCCAAGCTGGGTTGCCTGGCTCCTGTGCTTACCCCTACGTTCCCGATTGTTCGGCTAGGTGGTAAAGGGAGCACCTCTGCGATTGTTACTGCCGGATCAGCCGGATGTGTACCTCAGACTGAGTGAAGCCGAAAGCTAGCGTTCTTAAGGGAATATTCGGTCGGTGAACTAAAAGATGACCTTTTTTACTTATTTATATATATTCCCCCAGATGATTTTCCTGCGTTTGCAGTCCGGACATGCACTTTAGGGCATGCCTCCCAGAGAAAGGAACCCCTAAGGGAACTATTCTCTCTGGAAGATGTTTCTTACTAACCATGTAATATAAGATAACTAGTGGGGCACTTGTCTGATAAAGCACTAATGAACCCTACGCCTGGTCTCCATGCATACCCCGGTTCTTACATAACCGGTAGGGTATTCGGACACACTCCGGACCGTCAGGTCCTAAGGTTGAAGCGAAAAGGTCGGCAACGACAAACGATCTACAATCCGGCTAGAAGGCATTACACATGTCAATTAAAAATTACATAGTCACTCTGACTGATTGTATTCCTCTTCAATACCATCTAACAGGCTGTCTAACTTACAGTCCTACTGGGAATACTTGGCGGCCAATTCTACTTGGCCGTACACTAAGCTTACAGGGATCTCCTTCCCGTCAGGCCCCACAGGCCCGACCTCGGCCATGTGGTTTGGTTCAGACTTCGTGTACCGCGTCTTCACCATGGCCTAGGCCTCCCTAGCGCCTTGTCGGCAGGCCGATATCTTCCACAACCGGAAGCGCCGCCGAGCTCCCTTAAGCTTCTCCGAAAGCTCTCCATGGCCCTTGGGAATGGAGTGGGAAGGCCATAAGGCTTGGGCAACGCCTCGCATCGCCTGCCGAACTCGCTCGTGCAGTTGCAAGAGCTCGGGAAGAAGGTCACCCGTAGAACCGGGCATCCCCTCTGCAGGACGACCCGTTAGCATACCTACAGACATTACTCTGTTAGTCGACTTCCTCGCCAAACTCTTTTCTTTCAAAGATTTGCTTAAGAACTTACTAAACATGTCGCGTCGAAGCCGTTGATTCTCCTTAGTGGAGTCCGACAGCTGGCCACGAACATCTCTAAGTTCAACGTCCAGCTTGGTGTTGGCATCCTGAAGATCATTCTTCTCCCGCCTCACCCTTGTCAGCATACTCTCACCGGCCTTTAGCCGGTGTAAGAGTTGTTGCCTCTCCGGATCCAGTCCGGCGCCATCTGCAATATGAGTTGCCAGATTTACACCCACGCCGCACTTCCCAAGATACTAATCTTTCGAAGTGTATCTTACCAGAGGGGGTCTCTTTGGGCTCCCCTGCTGCGGCTAGTGCGGCCTCCAGTTGGGCTTTGCACTCTTCCAGCTCCTGGGACAGTACGGTATTCTTCTCTATGAGAACCTGCATAACAAATGATCCTTAAATCAGTTATTCTAACTGTTTCAAGTCTCGGGGGCTACTGGTGGTATATATATATATTTGCCAAAAAATTTCTTACCCATATGTCTTTTACATATTGCTCCGTGGCTCTGGCTAAACCATTTTGAGCGGCACGGAGGTACGCATCTCCCGAATTGAAGGCATCTAAAGCCTCTTGGGAGAAACAAGCATCACGAAGAACTGTCCGGCGACGCCTGTGGTTCATGGCACTCTCCACCTTGGAATTGGTGGCAGACAGCCTGTCCGCATCCTCTGTCGGAGGAGCGTCCGGTGCGCGCCTTGTGTTTGTTTCCGCTTCCGGGCCAGGCGTTGGAACCTGGCTGGTGGAGGCGCGATTGGCAACCTCTCCGGATGTAGTCCGGTGAGGTCTCTTTGTCCTGAAGATAGCACGAATGTTAATATGCCCTGAAGAAATAACACCAGGGAAAAATAGGGTGTGCTATACCTTTGCGCTGGCGTCTCAGTCTGGACTACATTCCTTTTTACCCCACGGGGCCCTGCGGCCCCTCGTTGGCTAGCCGCCGCAGGTTCGGCCTCCCGCCTCGGAAACCTCCCCTGCAAAACATGGTCGTTGTCAGGAAAACTGAAATGCGTGAGAATGGATTCCTTCTCAAGGGGATGAGACTCCGCTCTCTGTTACCTGGGAGGCCGGAATTAACCCTGGGTAATCAACCGTAATGGCCACCAAGGTGTTGTCCTTGCTTAGCTGATGAAACACCCCGTCGATCAGCTCCACCGATATGTCCGGATCCTCTTCGGAGTCCGGATCAAGGGACCGTTCTGGATCCTCGGGCTGTGGGGGACGGCTGTTTATATCCTTTACTTCCTGACGCAGTTCCTGCGTTGAAGTCGTTAGACTACATATTTAATCATGGGAATATAAAACAGATGGGCAAGCACAATTGTCCACTTACCCAACTCGGAGGGTTGTACATTGTAAATCCGCCCTGCGGGTTGACGCAGAGGAATTCCTCCTCTTCTCCCTTGTACAAAGAGGATAAGATCTTTACTAGAGCGGCATCTGAGGCTGGCCCCTTACAACCATAACGGGTGGCGTCATCCTCCCCGTTAAAATCCCACATGGGGTGGCCTCTATATTGAAGCGGTTGCACCCCCCGCGTAATGCATGCGGCCATGACTCCAATCATGGTTAGTCCGGAATGAGCCAATAGTCTTATCCGGCCCATCAGGCGAAGGACGTCCCTGTCGCCTTCTTTCTGAGAGCTCCACGGATGCCAGCTTAGGCGTTTCTTTAAGGGAGCACTGTTGAATTCGGGGAGACCGGCCCGGATAGGATCCGGCAGCAGGACATCATCTATATAAAACCATTCCGAAGGCCAGTCCTCGGACGCCTTCTTTGGGGTTCCGGATAGATATCCGGTCCCGACGATACGCCACACTTCGGCTCCACCCACTTGATATATAGACCCCTCTTGAGAGCGGGGCACCAGGCAGAATAACCTCTTCCACAGCGCGAAATGAGCCTCAACACCCAAGAATAGCTCGCAAAGGGCGACGAAGCCCGCGATATGCAATATAGAGCCGGGCGTGAGATTGTGCAGCTGGAGGCCGTAGAACTCCAGGAGCCCACGGAGAAACGGATGAATTGGAAATCCAAGTCCTCTTATTAGATAAGGGACGAGGCACACCCGCTCTCCTCTAGAGGGATTGGGGGTGCTCTCCGCTTGCTCTCCACCATTATAGGTGGCGAGTCCGGCTCGGACCGGGACCATATAGGCCTGAGGGAGAAATCCCTTGGCCTGAAGCGACACTAGCTCACTGTGCGGGATGGAGCACCTCTCCCAGTCTCCAGGTTTTGGACTGGAAGGGCGAGAGGAGGAGCTGCAACGGCTGGCCATGTTGGAATGGACCTTTGCTGGAGGCGCTCTGATGATTACTCGCGGAGAGGAGAAGGTGTGGTTTGGATCTGAATCCCCATCCCATTAAATAGGTGGATCGTTTATGCGGCTAGGGGTGTGAATGTAAAAACACCCCAACTTTTCGCATTCGTTTGACACGCGGAAGATGGCCATTATTGGGCGTGGAAGCCAAGGTGCGCTACATTATGAAAATCAGACATTATTCAGCAGGTACACGGAATTTGGAGAAGAACCCGCCTTGCAATGCCGAAGACAATCTGCACGCCGGACTCGTCGTCATTGAAGCCTGGTTCGGGGGCTACCGAGGGAGTCCTGGATTAGGGGGTGTCCGGGTAGCCGGACTATACCTTCAGCCGGACTCCAGGACTATGAAGATACAAGATTGAAGACTTCGTCCCGTGTCCGGATGGGACTTTCCTTGGCATGGAAGGCAAGCTTGGCGATGCGGATATTTAGATCTCCTACCATTGTAACCGACTTTGTGTAACCCTAACCCTCTCCGGTGTCTATATAAACCGGAGGGTTTTAGTCCGTAGGACAACTTCATCATACAACAATCATACCATAGGCTAGCTTTTAGGGTTTAGCCTCCTCGATCTCGTGGTAGATCTACTCTTGTACTACCCATATCATCAATATCAATCAAGTAGGACGTAGGGTTTTACCTCCATCAAGAGGGCCCGAACCTGGGTAAAACATCGTGTTCCTTGCCTCCTGTTACCATCCGGCCTAGATGCATAGTTCGGGACCCCCTACCCGAGATCCGCCGGTTTTGACACCGACAGTATCCTATGAAGACGCATTTTTCTGACTTGGGTTCGAGCTTTTTAGGTTGAAGTTTATTGACATAAGCATCGCATCCCCAAACTTTTAGAAACGACAGCTTAAGTTTCTTCCCAAACCATAATTCATACGGTGTCGTCTCAACGGATTTCGACGGAGCCCTATTTAAAGTGAATGCGGCAGTCTCTAAAGCATAGCCCCAAAATGATGGCGGTAAATCGGTAAGAGACATCATAGATCGCACCATATCTAATAGAGTGCGATTAAGACGCTCGGACACACCATTACGCTGAGGTGTTCCAGGCAGCGTGAGTTGTGAAACTATTCCACATTTTCTTAAGTGTGTGCCAAATTCGTGACTCAAGTATTCTCCCCCACGATCTGATCGCAAGAACTTGATTTTCCTGTCATGTTGATTCTCAACCTCACTCTGAAATTCCTTGAACTTTTCAAAGGTCTCAGACTTGTGTTTCATTAAGTAGACATACCCATATCTACTCAAGTCATCAGTGAGGGTGAGAACATAATGATAGCCACCGCGAGCCTCAACACTCATTGGACCGCACGCATCAGTATGTATGATTTCCAATAAGTTGGTTGCTCACTCCATTGTTCCTGAGAATGGAGTCTTGGTCATTTTACCCATGAGGCATGGTTCGCACGTGTCAAATGATTCGTAATCAAGAGACTCTAAAAGTCCATCTGCATGGAGCTTCTTCATGCGTTTGACACCTATGTGACCAAGGCGGCAGTGCCACAAGTATGTGGGACTATTATTATCAACCTTACATCTTTTGGTATTCACACTATGAATATGTGTAGCATTACGCTCGAGATTCATTAAGAATAAACCATTCACCATCGGAGCATGACCATAAAACATATCTCTCATATAAATAGAACAACCATTATTCTCGGATTTAAATGAGTAGCCATCTTGTATTAAACGAGATCCTGATACAATGTTCATGCTCAAAGCTGGCACTAAGTAACAATTATTGAGGTTTAAAACTAATCCCGTAGGTAAATGTAGAGGTAGCGTGCCGACGGCGATAACATCGACCTTGGAACCATTCCCGACGTGCATCGTCACCTCGTCCTTCGCCAGTCTCTGCTTATTCCGCAGCTCCTGCTTTGAGTTACAAATGTGAGCAACCGCACCGGTATCAAATACCCAGGAGCTACTACGAGTACTGGTAAGGTACACATCAATTACATGTATATCACATATACCTTTTGTGATGCCGGCCTTCTTGTCCGCTAAGTATTTGGGACAGTTCCGCTTCCAGTGACCACTTCCCTTGCAATAAAAGCACTCAGTCTCGGGCTTGGGTCCATTCTTTGGCTTCTTCCCGGCAGCTTGCTTACCAGGCGCGGCAACTCCCTTGCCGTCCTTCTTGAAGTTCTTCTTACCCTTGCCTTTATTGAACTTAGTGGTTTTATTCACCACCAACACTTGATGTTCCTTTTTGACTTCTACCTCTGCTGATTTCAGCATTGCAAATACTTCAGGAATGGTCTTTTCCATCCCCTGCATATTGAAGTTCATCACAAAGCTCTTCTGCTTGGTGGAAGCGACTGAAGGATTCTGTCAATGACCGCGTCATCCGGGAGATTAACTCCTAGCTGAGTCAAGCGGTTATGCAACCCAGACATTTTGAGTATGTGCTCACTGATAGAACTATTTTCCTCCATCTTACAGCTGAAGAACTTGTCGGAGACTTCATATCTCTCGACCCGGGCATGAGCTTGGAAAACCATTTTCAGCTCTTCGAACATCTCATATGCTCCGTGTCACTCAAAACGCTTTTGGAGCCCCGGTTCTAAGCTGTAAAGCATGCCGCACTGAACGAGGGAGTAATCATCAGCACGTGTCTGCCAAGCATTCATAACGTCTTGGTTCTATGGGACGGGTGCGTCACCTAGCGGTGCTTCTAGGACATAATCTTTCTTGGCAGCTATGAGGATGATCCTCAGGTTCCGGACCCAGTCCGTATAGTTTCTGCCATCGTCTTTCAGCTTGGTTTTCTCTAGGAACGCGTTGAAGTTGAGGACAACGTTGGCCATTTGATCTACAAGACATATTGTAAAGATTTTAGACTAAGTTCATGATAATTAAGTTCATCTAATCAAATTATTCAATGAACTCCCACTTAGATAGACATCCCTCCAGTCATCTAAGTATAACATGATCCGAGTTGACTAGGCCGTGTCCGATCATCACGTGAAACGGACTAGTCAACATCGGTGAACATCTTCATGTTGATCGTATCTTCTATACGACTCATGCTCGACCTTTCGGTCTTCTATGTTCCGAGGCCATGTCTGTACATGCTAGGCTCGTCAAGTCAACCTAAGTGTATTGTGTGTGTAAATCTGTCTGGCACCCGTTGTATGTGAACGTTGGAATCTATCACACCCGATCATCACGTGGTGCTTCGAAACAACGAACTGTCGCAACGGCGCACAGTTAGGGGGAACACTTTCTTGAAATTATTATGAGGGATCATCTTATTTACTACCATCGTTCTAAGTAAACAAGATGCAAAAACATGATAAACATCACATGCAATCAAATAATAGTGACATGATATGGCCAATATCATATAGCTCCTTTGATCTCCATCTTGGGGCTCCATGATCATCTTGTCACCGGCATGACACCATGATCTCCATCATCATGATCTCCATCATCGTGTCTCCATGAAGTTGCTCGCCAACTATTACTTCTACTACTATGGCTAACACGTTTATCAATAAAGTGAAGTAATTTACATGGCGTTTCTCAATGACACGCAGGTCATACAAAAAATAAAGACAACTCCTATGGCTCCTGCCGGTTGTCATACTCATCGACATGCAAGTCGTGATTCCTATTACAAGAACGTGATCAATCTCATACATCACATATATCATTCATCATTCATCACAACCTTTGGCCATATCACATCACAAAACAGTTGCTGCGAAAACAAGTTAGACGTCCTCTAATTGTTGTTGCAAGTTTTTATGTGGCTGCTATAGGTTTCTAGCAAGAACGTTCCTTACCTACGCCAAAACCACAACGTGAATTGCCAATTTCTATTTACCCTTCATAAGGACCCTGTTCATCGAATCCGATCCGACTAAAGTGGGAGAGACAGACACCCGCCAGCCACCTTATGCAACTAGTGCATGTCAGTCGGTGGAACCGGTCTCACGTAAGCGTACGTGTAAGGTTGGTCCGGGCCGCTTCATCCCATGATGCCGCCGAATCAAGATAAGACTAGTAACGGCAAGCAAATTGACAATATCGACGCCCACAGCTACTTTGTGTTCTACTCGTGCATAGTAACTACGCATAAACCCGGCTCATGATGCCACTGTTGGGGAACGTTGCAGAAAACAAAAAAATTCCTACGTTTCACCAAGATCAATCTATGGAGTCAACTAGGAACGAGAGGAGAGTGCATCTACATACCCTTGTAGATCGCGAGCGGAAGCGTTCAAGAGAACGGGGATGATGGAGTCGTACTCGCCGTGATCCAAATCACCGATGACCAAGTGCCGAACGGACGGCACCTTCGCGTTCAACACACGTACGGAGTAGATGACGTCTCCTCCTTCTTGATCCAGCAAGGGGGAAGGAGAGGTTCATGAAGATCCAGCAGCACGACGGCGTGGTGGTGGATGCAGCAGTGATCGCAGCAGGGCTTCGCCGAGCTTCTGCGAGAGGGAGAGGTGTAGCGGGGGAGAGGGAGGCACCAAGACTTGAGGTGCAGCTGCCCTCCCTCCCCCCTTTATATAGCCCCCCTGGGGGGGCGCCGGCCCTAGGAGATGGGATCTCCTTGGCGGGGCGGCGGCCAAGGGGGAGGCTTGCCCCCCAAGGCAAGTGGAGGCGCCCCCCACCCTAGGGTTTCCAACCGTAGGCGCAGGGGGGGCCCAGGGGGGGCGCACCAGCCCACTAGGGGCTGGTTCCCTCCCCAGTTCAGCCCACGGGGCCCTCCGGGATGGGTGGCCCCATCCGGTGGTCCCGGTACAATACCGGTGACTCCGAATCCTTCCCGATGGCCGAAACTACACTTCCTATATATAATTCTTCACCTCCAGACCATTCCGGAACTCCTCGTGACGTCCGGGATCTCATCCGGGACTCCGAACAACTTTTGGGTTGCTGCATACTAATATCTCTACAACCCTAGCGTCACTGAACCTTAAGTGTGTAGACCCTACGGGTTCGGGAGACAAGCAGACATGACCGAGACGACTCTCCGGTCAATAACCAACAGCGGGATCTGGATACCCATGTTGGCTTCCACATGCTCCTCGATGATCTCATTGGATGAACAACGATGTCGAGGACTTAATCAATCCGTATACAATTCCCTTTGTCAATCGGTACATTACTTGCCCGAGACTCGATCGTCGGTATCCCAATACCTTGTTCAGTCTCGTTACCGGCAAGTCACTTTACTCGTACCGTAATGCATGATCCCGTGATCAACCACTTGATCACATTGAGCTCATTATGATGATGCATTACCGAGTGGGCCCAGAGATACCTCTCCGTCATACGGAGTGACAAATCCTTGTCTCGATTCGTGCCAACCCAACAGACACTTTCGGAGACACCTGTAATGTAACTTTATAGTCACCCAGTTACGTTGTGACGTTTGGCACACCCAAGGCACTCCTACGGTATCCGGGAGTTGCACAATCTCATGGTCTAAGGAAATGATACTTGACATTCAGAAAAGCTACAGCAGACGAACTACACGATCTTTGTGCTATGCTTAGGTTTGGGTCTTGTCCATCACATCATTCTCCTAATGATGTGATCACATTATCAATGACATCCCCATGTCCATAGCCAGGAAACCATGACTATCTGTTGATCAACGAGCTAGTCAACTAGAGGCTCACTAGGGACACATTGTGGTCTATGTATTCACACATGTATTACGATTTCCGGATAATACAATTATAGCATGAATAATAGAGAATTATCATGAACAAGGAAATATAGTAATCATTTTATTATTGCCTCTAGGGCATATTTCCAACAGCCTATATACATGATCATACCTAGATATTCTCATAAATATGCTCAATTCTGTCAATTTCTCAACAGTAATTTGTTCACCCACTGTAGAATACTTATGCTCTTGAGAGAAGCCACTAGTGAAACCTATGGCCCCCGGGTCTATCTTTATCATATTGATCTCCTACTACTTAGTTATTTCCTTTGCTATTTACTTTGCCTTTATTTTACTTTGCATCCTTAATCATAAAAATACCAAAAATATTATCTTATCATATCTATCAGATCTCACTCTCGTAAGTGGCCTTATAGGGATTGACAACCCCTATTTGCGTTGGTTGCGAGGATTTATTTGTTTTGTGCAGGTACGAGGGACTCGCGTGTAGCCTCCTACTGGATTGATACCTTGGTTCTCAAAAAATGAGGGAAATACTTACGCTACTTTGCTGCATCATCCCTTCCTCTTCGGGGAAAACCAACGTAGTTCTCAAGAGGTAGCACCGAGCGCTCGTGGCCATGGCGCCTCGGCCTTCTTCTGTAGCAGGAGGTGGACGAAAGGCCGGTGTAGTTAGGCTGGGCCACACTGTGGCAACTCCAAGCCCATTGGAACAGTAGGCCTTAGACATTATTATTTTATTTTATTTTGTTTAGTTTTCTACACAGTTTTGCATTAAGTAGAGCCACCAAATGATTTTTGCTAAGTGTGCCACTTGACACATTAAATACTTTGCAATATTTTGAGTTTGTACAAAAAGGCCTCAAAGCATTTGAGAGTGTCTTACTATTTTGGGAAATTGGAAAGGAATAATAATTGATGCTGGACCACTATTCTAGTTGCTAGGGTCAATTTGAAATTTCAAATAATGTTGGCATTTTTTTATAATTGCTATGGGATTATATGCAACACTCTAAAAAATTTTATTTGCCGCTTGAAGAAATACTAGTTTGAATTTATTTTAATTTGATTTTGAATTGAATTTTGAATCAGTTTCAAATCAACGCGAGTTTATCAACAGTAACCGAGGTGACGTGGCATCAATAGTAGAGAGTTACTGTAGCTTAATTATCTGGGCGTCACAATTCTCCTCCACTACAAGAAATCGCGTCCCGAGATTTAATAGGTTGTGTAGGGGGGAAGTTCTGGTTACGAAATTCTAACGAGTCTTCTCGGCCTTGGTTGCTCTTCTCGAAGAGGTCGATCCATTACGTTGATGTCTTCATTTCTCTGCTTCGGGTCATCATGATGAAGTCGGCATCCTTTCTTCAGGAACTCCATCGTACATACGAAAGAATAAAGGGTAGGTTTTCTGGGAAAGCGGACCTCTACAAGGCCGAAACATCAGGGAAGATGGAGGAAAGTAACTCTCGAATTGAAACTTAAGGAAATATCAAGAGCAAAGTAAGGAGGTATCATGGGAAGTTTCGAGCGGGCGGGCAATCATTCGATGCCTGAAACAGGGCGTGAAAGGGGCTCAAAGCAACAAGAATAAGTATTGCGTCTAATACCAGAATTGATGATCTCTCGGAAGGTGGCTCAGGAATTACATACGAGGCCATGTGCGAGGAACAACCTTGGAAACAGGGGGTATAGGAGAGTCAGGTTTCGATCCTGTGGAACTGTTGGTTATGGGCCCACCATGTGGTTAAAAGTAGGAAAGGCATTGACACCTTGCGCGGTCATGATAGCAAGACAGGTCAAAGGGTAGCCTATCAGTTATGTCGACAGCAATGTCGATACCAAGGGCGAGGGACGAAGAGAACCATTTTCTTGCTCGTTGAACGAGGCAGACCATTAGGCAAAGTTCTCGTCCATTGGTGGCTAACGGAATGTCATCAACTATAGTAGCAGGGTCTTGCTGACAGTATTGTACACCGAGGTGTTTACACAAGCAGGAGAATATTACTGCTTAGATCATATAGACCTCAAGAAAGGTTAAACCAAAAAATGGAAAGGATAATATGATTATCAAATTAAACAGAACAATGGAAAGGAAAATGTGTTTAAACACATATTTCAGGGGTATATCCTTCCCAAGGACAAGCACAATAAGATATCCATGACAGGATATAAAGTAGAAAACCCTTTAGGTAAGGGGAGAGGAATTTTATGCCATTACCCATACCATGGTGTTTGGATAATTGATAAAGAAAATTTATCATTGTGCTTCAAATATTCTTATTGAGAATCGGAGTACCACAGACATGCTTTGAGATAGCATTGCCATGGTCTTCAAGCAAAGGTCAGACTTTGGATACACAAAGGATCCATCAGGAACAACTCATAGAATAAGTCTTACAATTTCCTCATTGAAGAATGTCTAACCTCGCTAAAAGGAAAGCTATAAAAATAGGTCCTCTGGCCAGGTGTCCTAGGCATGACATCGCCTTACCGGGTCATATAAAGACCAATGTTATAACTCTTGGAAATATGTTCCAACCATCATATCTAACCGAGATTCAGATCTGATTGGTGTCAGGATACCTCAGGCTTAGGATTCCTGAGAGGAAAAAGGTGCAACTCAAACTGGCGAGATGACATTGCAAGATTCTCGGTAAATGAATGATGGAAGCAAGTTCCGAAACAAAATTTCATCATTAACCAAGGAGAAGATGAGGATGTGGCTGATGGACTCAGCGACAATTTATCAAGAATTCCAAAAAGATGGATTTCCACAATTATGTGATCAAGGAGATAACATTTGTCAGATCAATGATATAATGATGTATGTTCGAGGAAAACATCCACAATTAAACATTTTTTGAAAAGTGCACTCAAAATATGGGTTGGGTTGCATAGCCAATGTCGGAATGACGATTTAGCAACCAACACACTAAATTGGAATTATTGTCCATTAACTTCGAAGCAATATGGTTGCTAAAGATAATAAATCCTCACAACAGAGTTCACTTATTGGTATTCCAGTTGGAACACGGGGACCAAGAAAGATTGGTGATGGCGAGAAGCATAACTGTATCAAGAATTCTTAAGAGGTGGTGAAACTCTCATAATATCCTTGACAATAAAAGACAGTAATACTTCAAGGTAGAACATAATACAAGCTGGGTAGCAAGTTGCATCAATAACATAAAAAGTTTGTGATGAGAGGAAGGTAGTGATGTTGCCGATGGTAACTCAAATTACTAAGGGACGATGATGGCACTTATCATCATGAATTAGATTGATATCCTGGAAGGAATCAAAATGTTGATGATGATCACGACAAATTTTTATCAAGGGGCTCCACGAAGAAGCAAACGAACGATGACTACATCAAGCAAAAGGAATGATGAAGCAAAAGGTTTTTGGAACCACGGATACGACACAAACTAGAATCAAGCGTGTTATTCGAGGTGAAACGATATGATGATCGACGTAAGCTTAGCTCATCGTCGAAAGGTGTGCTCCGGGAATAAGGACCAGGTAGCACAGTTTAATAATTAGCATGATAATGATATAATCGATCAGGCTAGGAATGACTTGAAGGATTATTAAACTCATAAGCAACAAAAATTACTTAGAGTTATTGAATCGGAGTGCGGAATTGATTCACTTATCGATGTTCTCGAGTGACTAATAACTCAGAACCCGGGAGAAATCTGAAATCGGTGAGAAGCAATACAAGATGAGGACTCATAGGAAGCAACACAACTCTTTGATATTCTCGAGATACCAGAGGGTAATACTCGAAGGAAGATCAAAATAGGGGTTGCAAAGATGTATTGTTCTGCAGAAGACAAGTGCTTTACCTTGTCTGGGAAATGGAATCAATTAGAAAATATGGTTAGAACCACGATTGCAAAGAATCAATTCACATATACCAGATGATATTATATCAAGGAAATAGTTATTATTACAAGAAGCTTCCATGATAGGATCTACATCGTGTCCATGGGCATAACAAAAAGTTCAAGGTCGACTCCCACTTCTCCAATGCATAACCTTTCATTCACTTCTCGTCCTCGAAGAAGTTGTAATGTTGAAATTTTATCAAAACACCAGAAGAGTATGACTCGTGAAAACTTTTGTGTTCACATAGATTAGAGAAGGTATAGGTTCAACCCATAGGGGCATCTTAGAAACATATACCACAAACTTCAGGAGTAAATAATACAAGATTGAAAGTAGAGCATGCTTGACAACGCAAAGGATACAATTTATCAAATGCATTATTTACCCTAGGAAAGGCTCACAAGGTTATTGAATATGAAGGACGCTCTTGTATGAAATCCAACAAAGGATCTGGCGATCCACAAGGGATCTGATGTGAGCATCGGTACTCAACCAGAAGGAGAATGAATGCAAGGAGATCATATTGTAGAAACAACTGACTAATTCAAAGCTCAAATGCAAAGGAAATATGATTTCCAAATCAAGGGATCAGAAGCAAACGCTCTTATTAAGGATGGAAAAGTTGAGTAAGCTTAGGGGTACAATCGACGACAATTTGATAAGTCGAGATCTAGCTCATGTTTAAAATGACGTCTAAGCCGGAAGGATGAATTCTATGATCTGATTGAGGATTGCAAGCATTCGCAACATATTGAATAACCAGACTCAAAATGAAAATGACAAGGGATGCCAATAAGATTACTAGACTTATGGGATTAAACATAACGCAAGCAAGCAAAAATTACAAGAGCAATAGGCTGCTGAGGATTTTAGGAAGATCGAATGGTATTTTGAAAACGTTTGTGAAATACTTGAATCAACTATGGATGAGCGGATACTTGATAAGTGCAAGAAATTATCCATAGGGGTATTTAGGTGGCAAAGAACTGCAAGGCAGTAAGCTCAAAGGATTCTCGGAACAACGGAGAGCAGTTCGGGGCATCTTGTTATCACAAGATCAACGGGGTTGAATGTAAGTATGGCAAGTGTATGCAGTTATCCATAAGGATATAACAGCGGTAGGAATTTGCAAAGGCAGTGGGCACAAGCGTCTCGGGAAAACACTGAATAGCAACTTCAGAACCTTCTAGTGAAGCAGTCGATCATCTGGAATGAAGGGGCTCTCTGGCAGGAAGTGGTAACGAGAACCTAGAGTTATAATTAGTAAAATCATTTAACCCGAATAGAAGAGAGATCAGAATCATAGAGTATAGACGAGGAATAAAAGATCCTAATACCACCCAATGGCGATGTGGGCCCATAACCCACAGGTCCCAGGATCGAAACCTGGCTCCGATACCAACTTGTGACGCCCCCGATTCAATCGTACAATAATCATACAAGAAAATGTGTATGATCAAGATCAAGGACTCACGGGAAGATATCACAACACAACTCTAGACACAAATAAAATAATACAAGGTTTATATTACAAGCCAGGGGCCTCGAGGGCTCGAATACAGGAGCTCGATCATAGACGAGTCAGCGGAAGCAACAATATCTGAGTACAGACATAAGTTAAACAAATTTCCATAAGATGGCTAGCACAAACTGGGATACAGATCAAAAGAGGTGCAGGCCTCCTGCCTTGGGTCCTCCTAAACTACTCCTGGTCGTCGGTGGCCTGCGAGCAGTAGTAGGCACCCTTGGTGTAGTAGGGGTCATCGTCAATAGTGGCGTCTGGCTCCTGGGCTCCAACATCTGGTTGCGACGTCCGAGAAGAAGAGGAAAAGGTGGAAAAGAGGAAGCAAATCAACCGTGAGTACTCATCCAAAGTACTCGCAAGCAAGGATCTACACTACATATGCCTGGGTATCTATGTAAAGGGGCAATATCGGTGGACTAGACTACAGAATGCCAGAATAAGAGGGGGATAGCTATTCTTATCGAAGACTACGCTTCTGGCGGCCACCATCTTGCAGCATGTAGAAGAGAGTAGATGGCAAGTTCACCAAGTATCATCGCATAGCGTAATCGTACCCGGCGATCCTCCCCTTGTCGCCATGTGTGAGAGCGATCATCGGGTTATATCTGGCACTTGGAAGGGTGTGTTTATTAAGTATCCGATTCTAGTTGTCATAAGGTCAAGGTACAACTCTGGGTCGTCCAGTTACCGAGGATCACGACTATTTGAATAGATAAACTTCCTTGCAGAGGTGCACCACATTTCTCAACACGCTCGATCCTATTTGGCCGGACACACTTTCCTAGGTCATGCCTGGCCTCGCAAGATCAACACGTCGCAGCCCCACCTAAGCACAAAAGAGAGGTCAGCATGTCGGTCTAAATCCTATGCGCGCAGGGGTCTGGGCCCATCGCCCATTGCACACCTGCACGTTGCGTACACGGCCGGAAGCAGACCTGGTCTCCTTAATACAAGCACAGGCTTACGGTCCAATCCAGCGCGCGCCGCTCAGTTGCTGACGTCAAGAAGGCTTCGTCTAATACCACGACATCGAGTTCCCATAACTGTTCCTACGTAGTTGGTTAGTACGTATAGGCCAGTTGCTAGACTCAGATCAAATACCAAGATCTCGTTAAGCGTGTTATTTTAAAGTAACCACGGACACCGACCAGGGCTAGGCCCACCTCTCACCTAGGTGGTCCCAACCTGCTGATACGTCCATTTTGCATCATGCTTTTATATCGATATTTATTGCATTATGGGCTGTTATTACACATTATGTCACATACTTATGCCTATTCTCTCTTATTTTACCAGGTTTACATAAAGAGGGAGAATGCCGGCAGCTGGGATTCTGGGCTGGAAAAGGAGCAAATATTAGAGACCTATTCTACATAGCTCCAAAAGTCCTGAAACTTCATGGAAGACGTTTTCAAAATATATAAAAAATACTGAGCGCAAGAAGTTCACCAGGGGGCCACACCCTGCCCACGAGGGTGGGGGCACGCCCTACCCCCCTGGGCGCGCCCCCTACCACATGGGCCCCCTGGTGGCCCTCTGATGGCCATCTTCTGCTATATGGAGTCTTTCGATGAGAAAAAAATCATAAGCCATCTCTTCGGACGGAACTCCGCCGCCACGGGGCGGAACCTTGGGGGATGCAATCTAGGGCTCCGGTAGAGCTGTTCTGCCGGGGAAGCTTCCCTCCGGGAGGGGGAAATCATCGCCATCGTCATCACCAACGATCCTCTCATCGGGAGAGGGCAATCTCCATCAACTTCTTCACCAGCACCATCTCCTCTCAAAACCCCAGTTCATCTCTTGTATCCAGTTCTTGTCTCCAAGTCCGGGATTGGTACTAGTAGGTCGCTAGTAGTGTTAATTACTCCTTGTAGTTGATGCTAGTTGGTTTATTGGTGGAAGATCATATGTTCAAATCCGATATGCATATTAATACCCCTCTGATTACGAACATGAATATGCTTTGTGAGTAGTTACGTTTGTTCCTGAGGACATGGGAGAAGTCTTGCTATTAGTAGCCATGTGAATTTGGTATTCGTTCGATATTTTGATGAGATGTATGTTGTCTCTCCTCTAGTGGTGTTATGTGAACGTCGACTACATGACACTTCACCATTATTTGGGCCTAGAGGAAGGCATTGGGAAGTAATAAGTAGATGATGGGTTGCTAGAGTGACAGAAGCTTAAACCCTAGTTTATGCGTTGCTTCGTAAGGGGCTGATTGGATCCATATGTTTCATGCTATGTGTTGGGGATATAGCTATCAGTTATGACCCGCCCAAGAGGGGCCGGGTCAGCCCTGATGGCGGGTTACAAAGGAAGCCCAGTAAACATTCAAGACGATAGTTTATAAAATCTTATAGAAGGCCTAAAAAGCCTAGAGGCAGCTTAAGGCCCAATATTGTAAACCGCCGTATGTAAGGAAAGACTTGTCAAGAAAGGCATGTAAAAGAAGTCACCGAGCCGGACAAGATTTATGAGCCGGCCGGGACACTGTAGGCCACCAGGTGTCAACCCGTGTATATAAGGGGACGACCAGGTGGCGGCTTAGGGCATGAAACAAGAGATCGATAACCAAGCCAGTGAACTAGCCTCTTGGTAACCGAAACCCCAGCAATACCAACACAACTAGACGTAGGCTTTTACCTTCATCGTAAAGGGCCGAACTAGTATAAAACCTCTCGTGTCCTTTGTCCCGATTAACCCCTTTAAGCTTCCTAGTTGCGATGGCCCTACGACTAAGTCCTTCCACTAGGACATCTGCCGTGACAATTCCACGACAGTTGGCGCCCACCGTGGGGCCAGTGCACGGTGGATTTGAGTTATTGAAGGGCAACTTCAAAGGGCTCAAGGGATACGCTGTGGGCCGGATGACCAAGAGTCGTTGCAGCAAGCTCTACATCGACGACGAAGGTTGGGGCCCCGAGGCCGGCTCAATCGAGTACGGGTACCGGGTCTCCTTTGGCGGAATTCATGTCTTCATCGGCCGGATCAGCGAGTCGGGCCTTGAGCCGGACGTCCACACCAACCTCATCGAAACGGCTCGGCACGCGAGGACCGCCCGTGTTCAATCTGTCGTGAAGCATGCTTTCGTAGGCTGCGTCCACGGCGGTGAATACTCTGAAGGATCGGTGGATGGCGGTGAGACGGCCGTCTGTTCTGACGCTATATCATCAACAGGCGAGACGGGCTCTTTGTATCAGCTGCAGGATGGCATGCTCGGGGGCTGTTCCAATGGCAGCAGTATTCCGGACCCCCTTGAGCCGCTGAATTGGGCCGGAGTCTTCATGGTAGGAACACAGCCCAGGCAGAACTCCACGGCAGTAGTGGCAACAACTACCGGGTCGGCCGCAATCGGGTCAAGAGACCCTGTGCACCCCCGGCTCTGATTCTAATGGACCTCATGGATAAACTGACGACTCTATTAACTGCCGTGGTGGAGCCGGCGGATAAAGCCCAGCATGACACAGAGGTGGCACGCGTACGTGAAGAGATGGTACAAGCTAAAGAAAATCTAGCAGCAGAGGAGGTTAGGATGGCAGCGGAGCGGGCGGCTTTGGACATTCGTGCTCAACAGCTTCAAGCGGAGACTTTCCAGCTCTTGGTGGATCTGAACGCGTCAAACGAGGTCATGAGAAGAAGGCATCAGAAAACTCAGTCACGTCTACCTCTGACGCTCGATCCTAGGAACCTTTTTCATACACCTGGGGCCGGGACAAGTAACCCGCCAGAGGCAAATCAGATCACGACACCCGGGGCACCGGTTCAGCCGCGCGCCATGGAACCACCTCGCATACATACCACTCCGCCTCATTATGTACCAACACCACCGGGTCACTTCTCCAATCCCTTGGAAAACCTCATTGCGGCCGGCTCGTTTGGCGGCTCTCCCGATGGAGGGAGACTCTCCGGTGGCGATCGAAACACGAAGGGTGAGAGAACTTCTTCAAACAGCTCTGGCGCAGCAGGATGCGTACTCTTACAGTCGAGACAAGATCCATTCAACCCCTCGCCCGAGCCGGATCCCAAGCTACATTAGGCATATGGATTCAGCTGCCATGTCAAGCAATGTTCAACATTGCCACCGGCCGCAGAGGCATGAGCCGGGACAGGCTGGAGCCCTTAACTTGGCGGATCAGGAGAGGATCCGACAAGAAGCGGAGCGAGCAGTTCAACTGGCGGTGGAACAGGCGGCTCATCAAGTGTTTCCAACTTATCCAATAACCTCGGTTGAGGCAGGAGTGGCCACAAGAACCAGAGGTGTTCCTTGCCTGGTTCCGGCCATACGTAATGAGCGTTTGCCAAAGGATTTCAAGGGGCCTCGTAAGGTGCCTAATTACATGGCCGACTTGCAGCCTGGGGCTTGGATTGAGAGTTATGAGATGGCTATGGAGTTGTTGGAGGTCAGCGACGCGGCAATGGCCAAGTATTTCACTATGATGTTGGATGGAAGAGCTCGTACTTGGTTGAAGGGGTTGCCACCCAATTCTATTGGCTCCTGGGCGGAGTTGAAGGCCCGGTTCATTCAGAACTTCAAAGACACATGTAAGCAACCCATGTCGATTGTGGACCTGACTAATTGTAAACAAGAGGAAGGTGAATCTATAACCCATTGGGTGCACCGGGTCAAGGAGATAATACATTCATCTGATAAGATGGATGCCGGCTCAGCGGTCTTGATGTTGGAGAAAAACTACCGTTTTGAACCTCTGAAGCAGAAATTGGGGCGGCTCAAGCGTGACTGCAATGACATGGGCCAGTTGATGGCATCTCTCGTCAAGTATGCTGATTCTGATAGTACCAAGGACCCCGTGTCTGACGAAGAAAAGACAGGGAAGGGAAAGAAGAATGGCAATAGCAAGGGTCACCAGCATAACCAGGCAAATCAAGGAGGTAATAAACGTAAGGCTGATGAATTTGTCGCTAACACCAATGCACAGGACGGCAATCAACGGCACATGGGGAGGCAACCCCCTCGGTCGGGCGGGTCAGGTCCCACCCTTGAGGAACAATTGAATGAACCTTGTCCAAGACACGTCACATGGGAGAAGCCAGCCACCCACCCGTGGAAGGATTGTATAATCATGAAGGCGTTTAAAAATTCAAATGCATTTGATGGAGGTCACGGCCCAGGCGGCGGTTCAGGTGGGGGCGGTTTCCATGGCCCGGGCACCGGTTCAGGTGGAGGAGGATTTCACGGTCAGGACCATCCAGGTAACCAGGGAGGCTATAATCCACAACCCGGCCAAGGAAATCAGCAGCAATAGTCTGGATATCAGAGCAACCCAAAAAAGTTGAATAGTGCGCAATACCATGTGTTCACCACTAGCTTATGTAAGAGGGACCAGAAGCTTCACAAGAGGGCCGTCAATGCCATTGAGCCGGCAATTCCACGTTACTTACGGTGGTACGAACAGCTTACTGTGTGGAGCAGAGAGGATCATCCACCCCGGGTTGATAATCTGGGTCACTTGGCCTTGGTAGTAGCGCCTCAGGTTGTTGGATATAAATTCACTAAGGTGCTCATGGATGGAGGCAGCAGCATCAACATCCTCTACTGTGAGACGTTCTATCGGATGGGGTTGACTGATAAAAGTCTTAAGCAATCCAACATTGTTTTTCACGGTGTGGTACCTGGCAAGTCGGCATACCCAGTTGGTAAGATTGAACTGGAAGTATCCTTTGGGGATGAGTATGACTCCAGAGCAGAAAAACTAACCTTTGAGGTGGTTAAGTTCAAAAGACCATATCATGCTCTGTTTGGACGGCCGGCTTATGCCAAGTTCATGGCTCGGCCGTGTTATGTGTATTTGCAGCTCAAGATGCCGGGTTATAAGGGCACCATTACAGTACATGGAAGCTGGCAAATAGCCCTGGAGTGTGAAGAAGGCGATGCTGCATATGGTGAGTCTGTTTGTGCAACCGAGGAATTAAAGTTTTATTAGGATCATGTTGACCCGGCAGACATGACGTCTTTAAAGAAACCAACAACGGAGCATGAGCCGGTGTTGAAGTTCAAATCAGCTGATGACAGCAAGATGGTTGACTTTGTGCATGGCGACTCATCCAAGTAGTTCATCATCAGTGCAAACTTGGATCTGAAATAGGAAAGCGCACTCATCGAGTTCATCCGTGAGAACCGGAACATCCTTGCGTGGAAACCTTCCGACATGCCGGGTGTCCCGAGGGAACTCGCTGAGCACACTCTCAATATTAATCCAAAGTTTAAACCGGTTAGACAGTTTCTCCGACGGTTCAACGAGGAAAGGCTCAAGGCCATTGGAGAAGAGGTGGCCCGGCTCTTGGCGGCCGGGTTCATTGTGGAAGTCTTTCACCCAGATTGGTTAGCCAACCCGGTGCTTGTACTAAAAAAAGAACGGCACCTGGCGTATGTGTGTGGATTACACTGATTTAAACAAGGCTTGTCCGGCTAAACCTTTTGCTCTCCCCCGTATTGATCAGATCATCGATGCTACGACGGGTTGCGCACATTTGAGTTTTTTGGATGCTTATTCAGGTTATCATCAGATCAAGATCAGGAGAAGACAGCTTTTATCACTCCGTTTGGAGCTTTCTGCTATGTGTCTATGCCTTTTGGGCTTAAGAGTGCCCAGGTGACTTATCAACGGTGTGTGCAGAATTGTCTTCACAATCAGATTGGGCTTAATGTTCATGCTTATGTGGATAATATAGTGGTAAAGTCCAGGAAAGAGGAAACCTTGGTCACAGATCTGAAAGTGACCTCCGATAACCTTCGGGTCTACAAAATGATGCTTAATCCAGCTAAGTGTGTTTTTGGAGTCCCAGCCGGCAAGCTCTTGGGTTTTTTGTTGTCCAACCGAGGTATTGAAGCTAACCCGGAGAAGATTAAGGCAATCACATCTATGGCCAAACCAACATGCATCAATGATGTTCAACGGCTGGCGGGTCGTGTGGCTGCTTTAAGCCGGTTCATAAGCCGGTTAGGGGAGAAGGCGATGGCTTTGTATCAGATGATGAAGAAAAAAGATGATTTTGTTTGGAGTGATGCTGTGAACTCTGCTTTTGGAAACAGCTTGCTGAGCCACCGGTTCTTTCTGCTCCAATTGAGAAAGAGCCGTTATTGTTATACGTAGCCGCTAACTCACGGGCTGTTAGTGTGGCAATTGTGGTGGAGTGCAAAGAGGTTCGCAAGGAACATCCAGTTCAATGGACGGTTTATTATGTCAGTGAGGTACTGATCGAATCTAAACAAAGATATCCACATTGGCAAAAGCTCGTGTACGGGGCGTTCATGGCAAGCCGGAAGCTCAAGCATTACTTTCAAGGTCACCTGCACTGTGGTTAGCTCTACACCTTTAGGGGACATCATCCAAAATAGAGAGGCCACTGGACGAGTCACCAAGTGGGCCATTGAACTTGGATCTCATGGGTTGAAATATGTGCCACGTACTGCGATCAAGTCTTAGGCGCTGGTTGACTTTATTAATGACTGGACAGAGATGCAGATGCCGGAGGAGAAACCAGACAACACATATTGGACTATCCACTTTGATGGGTCCAGAGAGTTGGAAGGCTCGAGGGCTAGAGTTGTTTTAACCTCCCCTTGAGGTGACAAATTTTGTTATGTGTTGCGGCTGATGTTTCCTTGCACTAACAACGCAGCGGAATATGAAGCCTTGCTCCATGGTCTTCGAGTGGCCAAAGAGATGAGCCTGAGCCGGGTCCAGTGTCTTGGCGACTCAGATTTAGTGGCTCAACAGGTGTCAGGCAAGTGGGATTCCAAAGACCCTCTCATGGCGGCTTATCGCCGTGAAGTTGATGCTGTTGCAGGGCATTTTAAAGGTTATTAGGTGGAGCACATTGACTGTAGGAAGAACGAAGCAGCTGATGCTCTAAGCCGGTTGGGATCTCAGCGAAAGCCGGTGCCACCTAACACCTTTTTGGATGTTTTGCATAACCCATCTGTTAAGTTACCCACAGAAGAAGATCTAGCTGTTCTTGACCCAGAGGTACAGTTGGTGGCGGCTCTTCATGTCATCCCAGATTATACAGTGCCGTTCTTGGCTTATATGACCCGGGGCGAGCTACCCGTGGATGAGACACTGGCCCGACAGATAACCCAGCGGTCTAAGTCAATGATGATTTCTGACGGATAACTATACCATCGAAGTGTCTCTGGAGCGCTTCAGCGGTGTGTTTCCCCTGAAGAAGGCCAAGAAATACTCCGTGAGATCCATGAAGGCGATTGTGGCCATCACGCCGGGTCAAAGTCTATGGTGGCCAAGGCTTTTCGTCACGGTTTTTACTGGTTGACGGCTCATGCTGATGCAGAGGATCTGGTCAGTAGATGTGACAGATTTCAAAAATTCGCACGACGAGCACATGTGCCGGCTCAAGAGCTATGGATGATTCCGATCACTTGGCCGTTTGCGTTCTAGGGGCTTGACATGGTTGGACCTTTCAAAAGGTCTAAGGATAAAAAGACACATCTTTTAGTGGCAGTTGACAAATTCACAAAGTGGGTTGCGGCAGAGCCGGTGAGTAAGTGTGATGCGGCCACGGCGGTTCAGTTCATGAAAAAGGTGATCTTCCGTTTTGGTTTTCCACACAACATTATCACTGACAACGACACTAATCTATTCCAAGGGGCTATGGAGGAGTTTTGTCAACGTGAGCATATTCGGCTTGATGTTTCTTCTGTAGCTCATCCTCAATCCAATGGTCAAGCTGAGAGAGCAAATTAGGAAATCTGAAAAGGTCTCAAGCCCCGGCTTATGGTTCCCTTGCAGCGAATGCCGGGTTGTTGGGTAGAGGAATTACCCTCGATGTTGTGGAGTATCAACACCACACCTAACAGGTCTATAGGTTACACACCTTTCCTCATGGTGTATGGAGCAGAAGCAGTGTTGCCTAGTGACATCCGTCATGACTCGCCCCGTGTGGCAGCTTATGTTCAAGCTAATAATGAACAAGCCAGACAGGATGCACTTGACTTGTTATATGAGGAAAGAGACTTAGCAGCGGCTCGATCAGCAATTTATCAACAGGACCTGCGCCGTTATCACAGCCACCGGGTTAAGTCTAGGACCTTTCAAGAAGGCGACCTGGTGCTCCGGCTCATCCAGGATCTGTCAGATGCACACAAGTTATCCCCGCCTTGGGAAGAACCCTTTGTGGTCAGCAAGAACTTAAACAACGGGTCATATTACCTCATTGACGTTCGAGAGCACAAAGACTCATGTAAGTCGGAAGAGGAGACCCGCCGGCCGTGAAACATTGCTCAACTTCTGCCATACTACACCTGAGCCACCGGCTCTCGTCATGTACATATGTTAAACGTTGTATATACTATGATAAGTAATAAAGCAGGACCATCGGTTTCTTTTCTTTTAAAGATTACGCATCTTTATTGTTTTTTATTATTTTTAAATGACTATTAAGGAGCTGATCATATTTGCATCAAGTCAAACCTTTTTGGTCTGGCTTATGATCGTATTCGTATCTAGATGCAACTATCATGGTCACTTGGGGGCTTCCTATTCAAACATAGGTAGTATTCGAACCAAAGAGAACATAGCTGTTGTAACCCTTTTGATCGGCTCAAAGCCAAACTCACTAGGGGGCTTCTTGATCGTATCCGAATCATAGATTAACCCCTTTTGGGTCTGACTTGGATTGTATTGGAATAAGGGTCGTTAAAAACCTCTCAAGGTCATTTGGGGGCTTCCTATTCAAAAATAGGTCGTATTGGAACCAAAGAGAACATAGCTGTCGGTACCCTCTTGATCGGCGCAACGCCAAAGCCACTTGGGGCTATATGGTCGTATTCGAACCTTAGTTTAACCCCTTTGGTCCAGTTTACTGATCGTATTCGAATCAGAAATCCCAACCTTTAATTACAAGGTTAATTTTATTTACCACCTATTATTTGCCTTATAGTTTTTTGTTGTTTCAATTTCACAAATAACTAGCATGGTCTTTTTCGCCGGCTGGACTATTTGACAACAAGCCACCAAGGTATGATGATCATTAAAGTATTCAAAAGCATTGACTTCTCAAAAAGATTGGATTATCAATTTCATCACCCGGGTTATTTAAACCGGTGGTCTAGAGATCAAAGGTACAAGTATGGCTATTGTTTATAAGCAATTGCCTCCTGTATTAATCAAAGGGTTATTTCAGCATTTTTCTCTTTTTATGTCTGTTTCTGTTTTCTACTATGGTAAACATAGTGGCTATAAGCCGGGTGTTCTAACCCGTTCGGTACTAAGCCGCCAAGCCAGTTTTTTCTCTTGTATCTACAGGAACAGAGCTAAAGTATTGCAGGGACAACCATCAATATGATGCATATATTGACATCAGGATACACAGGATCACACACAGTGTTTTATGCGCGATGGCATAGGCAAATCATGCAGTGCTTTCACAGCTAATCTATTACAAGGCTTTTATAAGCCGATGAAGATGGTTATCACTCCTCCCTCGTCGGTTCACCGCCCTCTGCTGATTGCAAGCTGGGTTTTGACCAATCAAAACCGTTCACGGCGACAAATTCTGCTTCTTCGTCAATCAGGCCGGCCGGATCAACTTCCAGAGGAAATGTATGTTCACGAACAGGCGGGATCAAATCTGTCACCTTGTACGAGGTAGTTGCCATCTTCTTATTTTCCACATCAAAACCCGGCTGATACTTGTCGATATTGGTTTCATCTCCAAGAATAGTCGCCTGAGGTCGAACTCCGCGCACGCAAGCCATGAAGTCATCTTGTTCAAAGGGAGATCCGTCTTCCTTCACGGTAGGATACCCTCTGGCTACGTCCGCCGGGTCTAGATCTAGCACCCAAGCCTTGGAGCGGCTCAGGGCCGTCAAAGCTCCACCTCTGGCACAGGAGCGCTTCACTTCTTGGAACCTGGCAGGCAAGATTGACAGCTTCTTTAAAACATCACTGAGCCGGTTGGGTCCTTGATTGGCAGGAGAGATAGCGGCGAGTGCTCATTGTGCGCCAATGTACAACTGCTCTACTAAAGTATAGACCGCCTTCAGCTTAATCACATGGTCTTGACTCAGATTCTTGCTTCGAGGGCCTGCATATGTTTTGAACATGAAGGGTCAGCTAGCGGCTTGCAGTTCGGGTCAAAAGAAGGTAAATAGTTCAGTACAGATGGCTTACCAAAGATGGCGGACACCATCTGTGACACCTGGTTCTTTAAACTGGTCAGCTCCGTCGTAACCTCTTCAAGGGCGGCTTCAGCGTTCTCGGCACGTTGTGTCAGAAGCATTTTTTTCTTCAGCCCAGGTTTTCTTCTTGGCAGTGAAGCAAGTTTTTAATTTTGTCGTTTCAGAGAGACTTACTTGCAGTTTGGAGTCAGCAGACTTGATCTCTGCCTCCTGATCCGCCAGCCGGATCTTAGAACAGTTAATTGCGAGCTCAGTTCAGATAAGGCATTCTGCAAAACATACCTAGATGAATCAAGATTTCAGTTAAGGTTCAAAAGTCAAGATTTCAGTTAAGGTTCAAAAGTCAAGATTCAAAGTCTCAAGTCCTTTGCATTTCAAAACCACTTGACACTTGGGGGCTAATGTATGCCAAAACAATTTCTTATGACTCTAAAACATACTTTAAGTCCCAAGTACTTTACAAAGTAACAACACTTGGCACTTGGGGGCTAATGTATGCTATTCAGCAAGTTTCTCAAGGTTAAGCCGGATTACAAATGTTTTTTGGCTACGGTACAAGATAATTATGAAAATTAAAAGTACTGGCTCATTATGGTCAAGTGAACCGGTCCTTGGGGACTATGGATGAAGCTTTGTTTTATTTTATTGAACTCCAGGAAAATCTAAAAGGTAAAAGTCTTATCCTAAATCATAAAGTCTATAGATCATTCCGGTTCTCTCATAATCTAAAGACTTGGGGGCTGGCAGAATATAAGTAAGCCGGAAGAACATACCTCGTATTTCAGCTGCAACTGCTTGACCATTTCGATCTCTGAGTCACGGCTGGAGTGCACATGGCTGAGATAACCAGATAAAATGTCGTTGGCATTCAGATGGTCATAATGTGAAACATCAAAACACACTTTCTGTCTCTCCAACACCTCTTGTTTCGCCGTGTGACGAGCCAACACGGTGGGATTCCCCGGTTCAACAAAGCGGCTCCCGGTGATCAAAACATCTTGCACAGACAGTGATGGCGGGTTGGCCGAGCTTGATGGTCCAGTTGCGGAAGGGTTAATGGTGGTATCGTCAACCGATGGCTCAGGAGGATTTGCTTCTGCATTGACAGGCGGGTCTTCTGGAGTTTCAATTGATGGAGGAGAAGGTGGCCTTGCCGGTTCAGGTGCAAGGACTGGCAGGTCTTCCACCGGCTTGGTTGCCTTTGCTTTCTTGGACTTAGCTTGACCACTAAGAGAAATATTATAGGACTATCAGTATAAAGATACAGTTTGAAAAACACAAGAAGGAAACCTCCTGAACCCTAATGCAGATCTATGGGGGTGAGAAGGTGAGAGCTTACGGGTGCGGAGTTGCTGCGGAGGATTGTCGCCGTTCTCTGGACAGAATTAGGGTGATGCAGCGGCCGAGCTTGAGGACGACGATGAGCGTTGTGGCGCGGTGGAGCTCGAGCGACAGGAGGGTTGCGAGAGGAAGGAGATGAAGAAGAGAGAAGAATGAGAAAAGGCCGGGGCATGCCTATTTATAAGGGAAAAGGTGAACAGACAGGCGCGGAAATCGAGGAAGACCCAAATAATGATTATCCACACTAGTGCAGAATAGGGCAATAGCACCGGTTCGTAAGGCCCTTTAGTGCCGGTTTCGGAACCGGTTTCGGAACCGGCACTAACATTTCGGCACTAAAGCCCCCCCCCCCTTTAGTACCGGTTCAGCACGAACCGTGCTAAACGGCAACCACGTGGCACGAGCCAGCTCCGGGGGCCGGGAGCCCTTTAGTACCGGTTGGTAACACCAACCGGTACTAAAATGTTTGGGGGATTTTTGGTTTTATGATTTCTTTTTCATTTAATTTTGTGTTTTCCATTTTAATTCTTTTTCGTTTGCTGGTATTTTACGGTACTACACATTGTACACGTTATGCATATATATATATATATATATAGAATTTCTAGTAGAACCAATCATATATAATATATATCATCAATGTCTCACAAACCACCATATTAATTTACACATACACACATGTATAGCTATATACAATTTCTCCTACATATGCATGTTGCCTTCGGAGCCAGTGGCATTAGCCTAATTGGTTCCTTCGGAGCACGATGACAATTGGAAGTGGTTCATGACATGTTCGATGGGGGCGGTAGCGGGTAATGCGGGTAATAGTATTCTCCCTTCGGATTTATGACCTGGTCGAGCAAAAATCCCGCTATTTCCTCTTGAAGTGCTTCTACGCGCTCTGTTTCTAGGAGCTTGTCCCGCACCTCTTTGAACTGTTAAGAAGGAGATCAATATGCATGTGTATTAGTTGTGTGACTAGATATCGATAATGGTGTAAAAATTGTGAATAGTGTTCTGACAAGCGTACCCATTCCTGTCTTTGAGATCTGCTCCTTTCGGACGCCATCATGCAAATGTTCTCGCAAACGCAGTATGCACACAGATTAGTCCCCTGCGCCTGCTTCAGGGCCTTTATTACGAGAATGGAATTTAATTTGATCAGATAATAATTAAGCAAGCATGATAATTAAAGAGATGGCAGCTAGCTAGCTAGCTAGTACTACTTAATTACTTACCTTGGATCGAAACCATTTCAGCTGTGGTTTCCATTCGCCTTCCGTGACGCTGATGAACCTTGCCCAAGCCCTGCCCGCCGACAAAGAAAATGAATAAAGGGGTTATTAAATAGTTCATATCATGAAATGACGAACTAAATAGGCCGAGATATATAGTTAATAATGATTGAAATTACCTGTTGACTATCCCATACAAGATGTTGTAGTCACTATTTGCTTTGAGTAGCGAGTCCAGTATTTCAACTGTTCCGGCGTCAACTTTAATGATACACAAGATCCAGTGAAATCTGCATGGACACATGTTTGCATGTCTTAATTAAGCGGGCATATGTAAGCAAAAACATGTAGCTAGCTAGTAGGCAAAAACAGAGAATTTGTAGTACAAGAAAGTGTGACTCACTCGAAGTTGTAAGGAAGTAGTATATCTTCATTGTATTTGAGGCGCTTCAAGAACTCTAGCATGCTGTCCTCTACCTGCTTTTCATAATACTTGCTCATTTTCCATGTGTATTGATTAACGGTGTTTGGGTCAATGAACCCAATGCCATAGCGTCCACCTTTTCTCATTTCATACATCTTCATCCTGCATAATACCATAGAAAAGAATATAGTGAGGATAATTACAGGTAATGATTGATCAAAAGGATCACTACAGCTAGCTTGAGACTTAAATTACAGAAAGAAATCACTTACAGACAATAGCAACTGACGATAGATTTGTCGAGTGCGTCTTGATTGTATAACTGAAATAGTTCAGAATACTCAACGGCCACAACTTTCTCATGGTAGTAATGATCCTTCTTGACATACACCATGAGGGACTCTCGATCGGATCTCTTGGTAATGTCCATGTACCATTGATGCAATTCATACATTCTCGTTGGGAGCTTCTTGACATCTTCTGGCTTGACCAAAGGTTGGCCCCTGACATATTTCCGTTTTATTTCCTCCTCTGTAATCACAGGCATGTCCTCGATCTCGAGGAGTTGTCCAACAGTGATCTTGAGTTCTTCAGCCTGCATTATATGCTCCTGGGTTATTACCACATCGCCCACCTCGGGAACGTAAACTGTTTGGCCACAATAATATTGGGCGCGCGTACTGTCACGTGTTGTCGGCACAACAAGCGGGGGGGTCGATTGCGCCGCCTGTTCTCCCAGCTGGGCAACGGTTTTCCCGCATTTTCGACAGTTGCTTGTTGTTTGCTCGAGCTCGAGCTCGCCTCCTTCTGTAGACGTTGTCGATGTAACTTCCTGATGTGGCGCTCATAGTCGGTGTCAACAGGCTTAGGAGCTGGTGGTTGAGCCATACGAATGAAGTGGTCAACTACTTCCACAGGCACTTTCTCCCTTGGCGGTGGTGGCGGTTTCGGTCCAAAATGGGCGTCGACTTCTACCCGCACTATGGCATTCGTTTGCTCCTCGGTCCTGTCGTAAGCCCTCACAGGAAGAGGAGTAGTGAGGTTTGGACCATATTTATATCGCTTGCCTCCGCCTGTACTTCCTGTACTATGACCTCGACTGGTACCGCTACGCACCATAGCTGCAGGGTGTCTCTTCTGCGATTGCTGAGGCGGCGGAGACGGCTGACGGGGCTGAGTTGGACGAGGAGGAGTGGCCTGAAGCTGTGCCGGACTTGGAGGAGGAGTGGCTTGACACTTTGCCGGACTTGGAGGAGGAGGAGTGGCCTCACGCGTTGGTGGACTTGGAGGAGCGGGAGTCTGCTGACTCGGTGGCGGACTTCGACGAGGAGTCGGGTGACGCGGTGTCGGTGGCCTTCGAAAAATGATGCAATCCTTTCTCCATAGGATGATACGATGTTTGGCATCTCTGAGTGTGTGCTCCTCATCACCTCCAGGAATGTCAAGCTCTAGCCCCGAATATTGGTCCACCACCTCATCAACCAAGACACGAGCATAGCCCGCTGGAATCGGGTTGCAATGGAAGGTTGCCTCGGGGGAATTTGAAAAAGCAACGGCGTCCGCCATCTTCATGGATATGTTCTTCATTTTGAAGTGTAGCTCGCAGTTAGTGTTCTCCGTGATGTCATCCACGGGGTATCTATCCAGCACTACTGCGTCGCCCGGGGTGGAACCCACGCTGCTTCTCGGCATGGATGGGGCGGTGGTATCCAATGCTGGATCATCCGCTAGCTGCTGCAGCTGCTGAGACCCCCTTTGCTGGCTAAGTGAGTCGATCTGCTCCTGCTGCCGCTGGAATTTAGCTGCCAATTCCGCTTGACTTGCTTCTAGGCCTTGAAGGCGTTCATAGTCGAGCTTCCTTTGCTCCTCCTCCATCTTCCTCTTCTTCTCCTCCGCAATCTTCTTTCTCGCACGGGTTCTGTAGTCGGCGTTCCAGTCCGAAAACCCCTCATACCACGGAATAGCGCCCTTGCCTCGTGTTCTTCCCGGGTGTTCAGGATTTCCCAGGGCACGCATAAGCTCGTCGTTCTCTCTGTTGGGCTGGAACACCCCCGATCGAGCCTCTTCTATTGCAACAAGTAGCGCATCGTCGGCTCCGTTCAGACATGCCTTCGTCGAAACATTGCCTGTCTTCGGGTCCAACTCCCCCCATGCGCATAGAACCAAGTCCTGCACCTGGGGGGCCAGCTCTTACTAACCGGAGTGACACCTGCATCCTCCATCTCGTTCTCAGACTTATCCCACTTAGGCATTGCCACCGCGTAGCCACCTGGCCCCAACTTATGGAACTTATCCTTTTTTTCGGCATTCTTCTTGTTTATTCTCGACCGTTCCTTAGCTAATTCCGAATCCTTGAATTTCACGAAATCGTCCCAATGAGCACTTTGATTCTCTAGTATCCCCTCGAATACTGGAGTCTTCCTTCCTCCCTTGACGTACTTCTCCCACGTCATTCTCTTGTGGTTCTTGAATGCAACCGCCATCTTCCTAAAAGCAGCGTCCTTGACTTTCCGCACGTCTACTCCTGTGAAATTATCTAGTAAGGTGAAATGTTCCATGAGAGTATCCCAAAGCAGATTTTTTTTGCTTCTTGTCGACAAAAGTAACATCTGGACGTGGATTTGCTGGCTTTCTCCATTCTTGAAGGGAGATCAGGAGTTGGTCCTTCACAATAACTCCGCACTGACGAACGAACTTGTCCGCAATCTTCTTAGGCGCTAATGGTTCGCCATTAGGTCTGATTGCCTCGATATTGTACTTTACGCCCTCCTTCAACTTTTTGTTCGGGCCTCGTTTCGTCCTTTTGCCTGAAGATTTGCTCGATCCGGATGGCTGAAAGAAGAAAGATCGATTCGTTAATATATCTTCAACTCATTTAAAACATGCGATGATCACCAGATTCCTGCTTATATAAATATATATACCTCACCGGTGTTTGTTGTTTCAGGATCAACATGTTCTTCGTCGTAGTTCATGACTTCATCTTCTCGGTCGTCGCGATCGAATATCATATCACCCTCTCCGGTGTTGTTTAGAAATTCGGAGCCGTCAAAATCTTCTTCATTCTGATCATCATCTGGCCCGCATATGATATCGAGCATGGTCTGTTCTCTCTCTCTGTCGGTATTGTCCGCCATAGCTTTTATTTAACTATGCCAAAAGAAATAAAAAACAATTTAGTATAATCTTGAATAATAGATATAATCTTGAATACATCATCTCGAATAATAGATATAATCTCGAATACATCATCTCGAATAATAGATATAATATTGAATACATCACTAGCTAGCTAGCTAGCAAGCTAATAAAGATCGAATAGTACAGAGTAATCTAGGCCACTCGCGGTTCCTGAGGTGCGGGCGGTGGACACCCAAAGAGAAGGAACCATCACTGGATCATAGCTCGGGTGGTCTCCCCAAAGAACCTGCCAGGTATTGGAGAACCTGACGTCCATAGCAGCCATGTAGCGATGGACGTGCTCGTCCTCCTCCCTGACACGGCGACGTACCACCTCCGGCGGGGCCGGCTCCCTCCGCACCGAAAGTGGCCCACATGAATGCCACCAAAGGAGATGAGGGTCGACGACGGGACCCGGGGCCGGGTTCCTCACCAAGCGTCGCTCCCCTGAAGGTAGCACCTCCCAGTGCCAGCCCGGCGGAGCCCAGTCCCGGACATGGGTCCTCTGAAGCAGGACGTCGTCGCGGACGTTTCGACGGCGAGGATGTGGGCCGGGCATCGTCGACAACAAAATACTATATGCCGCAAAAGTAAATTAACATTTTTTAAATGATGGATTGTGATGATTTCATATATGCAAATTCTAAATTTTATAACTAAAAATATAAGAAACTAAAAAAACATCGATCATCGTCTAACAATTTGAAATTAATCTAATTCATCTAGCTAGCTAAAACTAACATTTCCAAAATTTCTAACATTTCTATAACATTTGACATTATATATATTATAGCTAACATTTCTACATACTATTTGACATTAATCTAATCTAATTAATTAATTCATCTAAAACTTTGTATGAAAAACAGAAAAACAGAAAAAACTAAAAGCTAAAAACAGAAAAATTGTGTGTGTGTGCGCGTCTAGTGTGTGTGTAGTGTGTGTGTGTGCATGTAGTGTGTGTGTGCGCGCGCGCGTGTGGGTGCGCACGGTCGGCGCCGGCGCCGGCGCCGGTGTGCGCTACGATCGATTGGAGGGAGGAGAGGGGCCGGGGGAGGGGCTCACAGCGCGCGCGGGCAAGGTCGAGGCGACGGCGAGGGCGAGGGCGAGGTCGATCCAAAGGCGACGGCGACGGCGAAGCGAGGGGATTGGCGACCGGGACGGCGACGGGGGTGCCGCGGAGTCGACGGGGACGACGCGACGAGGACGGGGGCGTCGCGGAGTCGACGGGGACGGCGCGACGGGGGCGGCGACGGCGCGGGACGGGTCGGCGGCAGAGAGAAGTGGGAGATGAGAAACTGAAAATTTTCGAAGTGTTTCTTATATAGGGGACACCTTTAGTACCGGTTGGAGCCACCAACCGATACTAAAGGCCTGTTTTGGCCAGGCCAAGCGGGGGGGAGCACCCCCCTTTAGTACCGGTTCCTAGCTCCAACCGGTACTAAAGGCCCCCCCGTTAGTACCGATTGGTGCCACGACCCGGTACTAAAGGGGGTGCGCTGCCAGGCGAGGGGCGCAGAAGTTTAGTCCCACCTCGCTAGCCGAAGGGCGCTCACACCTGCTTATAAGCCCCGCCGCCGCTGCTGTCTCGAGCTCCTCTCTAAAGCAGGCCTTCTGGGCCTACCTCTGCTACTCTGCCCTGTGGGGCCTATTGGGCTTGCGGGCCTGCATCCTGGCCCAACAACAGGTTGGGTTTCTAGTCGTATGCAGGCCACTGTGGCCCGGTAGGTGGGCTTTTTTCATTTAGTTTTTTCTTTTTTTCTTTATTTATTTTGTTTTATTTATTTTTAGTTGTTTTTTGCTGTATTTAGAGTTTCTTTGTGAATATTTTTGATAGTTTTTAGAAACTTTCAGTTAGTCCCAGTAGTTTTTAAATTTGAATAGTTTAAATTTTGAATTATTTGAAATTTGTGTGAATCACTAGTTTGTGAATAACTTAACTTTAAAAATACATTTTCCAGTGATTCTTTTTTATTATGTTTAATATTAGTGTGTTTTATCATTATATTCAATTTGGTAATGCTTAAGTTATTTAAAAATGAAATGCCTTTGTAACGGATGAGTTTTCGTCCGAAACCCTGATACTTCGAAACAGATTGTCCATTTTGTACACGAAGTGTATCCAGTTTTTGCGGTAACCCTCTCTACTTTGTTGCATATGCTATGTGGGTGAAATTATGATACCATGCCAACTTTCATCCTTTTCTGAGTTCATTTGAAATGCTTTTCAATTTCAGGGTCATTTAGCTGAAAAAATCAATAAATGCATGAAAGAATTTGCTTGCACATAAAATTTCTTCGCGTTTCAAATGCCAAAACACATAACTAGCTACCCTAACTATTACAGAGATTCCCTCCTGGGTGTGAAACACAGAAGAAAGTGATGATAGCTAAGCCGATCACATCCCAGATCTTTGGGTGTGAAACTTTTTCTTCGCGTGTGTCCCTTTGCGTCGTAGCCATGGAAAATCTTCATCATTTAACGGGATGCTCGGGTCAATATTCATTGTGAATGGAGCAATTTCATCAAACTTTTCATAATCTTCTGACTTGTCTGTCTTGTCATCCACTCCCACGATGTTTCTCTTCCCAGAAAGAACTATGTGCCGCTTTGACTCATCGTACGATGCATTCGCTTCCTTATCTTTTCTTTTTCTTGGCTTGGTAGACATGTCCTTCACATAGAAAACCTGTGCCACATCATTGGCTAGGACGAATGGTTCGTCTGCATACGCAAGATTGTTGAGATCCACTGTTGTCATTCCGTACTGCGGGTCTTCCGTTACCCCGCCTCGTGTCATATTGACCCATTTGCACCGAAACAAAGGGACCTTCAAACCACGTCGATAGTCAAGTTCCCATATGTCCTGTATATAACCATAATATGTTTCCTTTCCCGTCTTGGTTTCTGCATCAAAGCGGACACCACTGTTTTGGTTGGTGCTCTTCTTATCTTGGGCGATCGTGTAAAATGTATTACCATTTATACCGTACCCTTTGAAAGTCATTATATTCGAAGATGGTAACTGGGACAGCAAGTACAGGTCATCTTCAATAGAGGTGTCATGCATGGTACGTGCTTGCAACCAGCTGGCGAAACTCCTGGTTTGTTCACATGTAATCCAGTCATCAGACCGCTCCGGGTGTTTGGAGCGTAGCAAATTCTTGTGTCCATCCATATACGGAGCCACCAAGGCGGAATTCTGTAGAACTGTGTAGTGTGCTTCAGTGAGAGAATGTCCGTCCATACATATTATTTGTTCCCCTCCTAGCGTGCCTTTTCCATCCAGTCTGCCCTTATGCCGCGATTCAGGAACACCAATCGGCTTAAGGTCAGGAATAAAGTCAATACAAAACTCAATGACCTCCTCATTTTGATGGCCCTTGGAGATGCTTCCTTCTGGCCTAGCACGGTTATGAACATATTTCTTTAAGACTCCCATGAACCTCTCAAAGGGGAACATATTGTGTAGAAATACAGGACCCAAAACGTTAATCTCTTCGCATAGGTGAACTAGGACGTGCGTCATGATGTTGAAGAAGGATGGTGGGAACACCAACTCGAAACTGACAAGACATTGCACCAAATCATTCTGTAACCTTGGTATGATTTTTGGATCGATTACCTTCTGAGAGATTGCATTGAGAAATGCACATAGCTTCACAATGGCTAATCGAACGTTTTCCGGTAGAAGCCCCCTCAATGCAACCGGAAGCAGTTGCGTCATAATCATGTGGCAGTCATGAGACTTTAGGTTCTGGAACTTTTTCTCTGCCATGTTTATTATTCCCTTTATATTCGACGAGAAGCCAGACGGTACCTTAATACTGAGCAGGCATTCAAAGAAGATTTCCTTCTCTTCTTTGGTAAGAGCGTAGGTTGCATGACCCTGATGTATGCCGTCTTTTCCGTGCATACGTTGCTGGTCCTCCCGTGCCTCAGGTGTATCTTTTGTCTTCCCATACACGCCCAAGAAGCCAAGCAGGGTCACACAAAGATTCTTTGTCACGTGCATCACGTCGATTGCGGAGCGGACCTCGAGGTCTTTCCAATAGGGCAGGTCCCAAAATATAGATTTCTTCTTCCACATGGGTGCGCGTCCGTCAGCGTCATTCGGAACAGGTTGTCCACCAAGACCCTTTCCAAAGACCACCTTCAAATCCTTGGCCATATCATGTACATCAGCACCAGTACGGTGGCGAGGCTTCGTCCGGTGATCTGCCTCACCTTTGAAATGCTTGCCTTTCTTTCTTACGGGATGCCTGCTCGGAAGAAATCGACGATGTCCCAGGTACACATTCTTCTTACAATTAGCCAAATATATACTGTCGGTATCGTCCAAACAGTGCGTGCATGCGCAGTATCCCTTGTTTGTCTGTCCTGAAAGGTTACTGAGAGCAGGCCAATCATTGATGGTCACGAACAACAACGCCTTTAGGTCAAATTCTTCCCCCATGTGCTCATCCCACGCACGTACACCTGTTCCATTCCACAGTTGTAAGAGTTCTTCAACTAATGGCCTTAGGTACACATCAATGTCGTTGCCGGGTTGCTTAGGGCCTTGGATGAGCACTGGCATCATAATGAACTTCCGCTTCATGCACAACCAAGGAGGAAGGTTATACAAACATAGAGTCACAGGCCAGGTGCTATGGTTGCTGCTCTGCTCCCCAAAAGGATTAATGCCATCTGCGCTTAGACCAAACCATACGCTCCTTGCGTCATCTGCAAACTCCTTCCCATACTTTCTTTCGATTTTTCTCCACTGCGACCCGTCAGCGGGTACTCTCAACTTTCCGTCTTTCTTACGGTCTTCTCTGTGCCATCGCATCGCCTTGGCATGCTCTTTGTTTTGGAACAAACATTTCAACCGTGGTATTATAGGAGCATACCACATCACCTTGGCAGGAATCTTCTTCCTGGGGCGCCGGCCCTCGACATCAGCAGGGTCATCGCGGCAGATCTTATAGCGCAATGCACCACATACCGGGCAAGCGTTCAAATCCTCGTACTCACCGCGGTAGAGGATGCAATCATTAGGGCATGCATGTATCTTCTGCACCTCTAACCCTAGAGGGAAGACAACCTTCTTTGCTTCGTACGTACTCTCGGGCAATTCGTTGTCCTTTGGAAGCATATCCTTTATCATTACCAGCAACTTTCCAAATCCCTTGTCAGATACACCATTCGCTGCCTTCCATTGCAGTAATTCCAGTGTGGTGCCCAGCTTTTTCTTGTCACCTACGCAATTCGGGTACAACAATTTTTTGTGATCCTCTAACATGCGCTGCAACTTCTTCTTCTCCAAATCACTTGCGCAGTTTCTCTTTGCATCGGCAATGGCCCGACCTAGATCATCAATGGGCTCATCTGATGCCTCTTCTTCAGCTTCTTCCTGCATTGCCGGCTCAGCTTCTTCCCGCATTACCGGCTCAGCTTCTTCCCCCATTGTTGTATCATCGTATTCAGGGAACCCATGGCCAGGATAGCTGTCGTCGTCCTCTTCTTCTTCTTCATTGTCTTCCATCATAACCCCTCTTTCTCCGTGCTTGGTCCAAACATTATAATGGGGCATGAAACCGGTCTTAAACAGGTGGACGTGAATGGTTCTTAACGTAGAGTAATTGTGACCATTCTTACAGCGAGCACATGGACAAGGCATAAAACCATCCGCCCGCTTGTTTGCCTCAGCCGCAAGCAGAAAAGTACGCATGCCCTCAACGAACTGGGGAGAGCATCGGTCATCGTACATCCATTGCCGGCTCATCTTCATTACACAACACCGAATAGACCAAATTAATACAAGTTCATACATAAAGTTCATACAACACTTAAATGCAACAAACAAATAACTCTCTAGCTAAAGCATTTAAATGCAAAAACAAATACGATCAAGATCGCAACTAAGGTAACAATGGATCCAACAGCATAATGATACCAAGCCTCACTATCGATGGCATATTTTCTAATCTTTCTAATCTTCAAGCGCATTTTATCCATCTTGATCTTGTGATCATCGACGACATCGGCAACATGCAACTCCAATTCCATCTTCTCCCCCTCAATTCTTTTCAATTTTTCTTTCAAGTACTCGTTTTCTCTTTCAACTAAATTTAACCTCTCGGCAATAGGGTCGGTTGGAATTTCAGGTTCAGATACCTCCTAGAAAAAATTTCTATGTCAACTTGATGGGCATAATTTGTCATAAACACGAAATGCAACTAGTTTTAAAAGAGAATATACATACCACATCCGAATCATAACAAGGACTAGGGCCGACGGGGACGGATATCAAAACCATGGCACTATATGTATAACAAACAACGTACGGGTAAGATAATTATACGAGTAACTATATATCCAAATCACACACATCAATTTTTATATAAAATTTCATGAACAAGAGGCTCACCACAAGGTGGTGCCGGCGACGGGACGGTGCCGGCGATCGACGGTGGCTATGATGGAGATTTAGAAGGCACTAAGTAAACCACACCTACATATGCAAACTAAGTGTTATTTTTGACCTCAAATTGCATATAAATCAAATACTAGCACATATATATATATCCTCCCAAATTACTAAACTCACAAATTAATCACTATATAAACCAATGCAAGAGCTAATCTAGCAATGAGAGATGAAAGGACAAAGTTGCTAACCTTTGTGATCATTTGAATGGATGAGGGCCTTCAAATCTTGACAAATTTTGGGCAAATTTTGTGATGAACTCGAGAGGAAGAAGGGAAGAACAGAGGAGAGGGCCGGAGAGGGGAAAGGGGGAAGAACAGAGTGCTGGTGGACGAAGGGTTTATATAGGACGACCTTTAGTACCGGTTCGTGGCACGAACCGGTACTAAAGGTGCTGGAGGGGCCCCACTCTGACAACATCCTGCCACCACTCTCATTAGTACCGGTTCGTGGCACGAACCCGGTGCTAAAGGTTCGCCACGAACCGGTACTAATGAAAGCGGCCCGGCTAGCCGTTGGAACCGGCACTAATGTATACATTAGTGCCGGCTCAAATACAAACCGGCACTAATGTGCTTCACGATTGACCCTTTTTCTACTAGTGCCAACTAAACAGACGCCTCGATTCTGGGAGGCATTAAAGATGAAGATCCGTTGATGGATGACGTCATAAAAGTTTCTTGTGTTTTCAAGAGATGACGTCATGGCGGGTTACAAAAACTTCTGCGAAGAAAAGAAGATGGATTTTGTCTAAGTGTTGAAGATTGATAAAGAACAAAGTTCAAAGTCAACCTGGGGCCTAATATTGGGGATATAGCTATCAGTTATGACCCGCCCAGGAGGGTGTCGGTGTACTAGAGTAGGGGTACCCTCAGTACCCCGAACTTGTGCACGGGCAGTCGCAGCATCCCCGCGGCAAGGCTTGCCGGGTGACCGCCAAAACCCTCCGCGGCTACTTTGAAGACCATTCAAGAACAAAGTACTCAAGACAAGGCCCCGGCAAGGGGAGCTTGCCGGGAAGAAGACAAGGCCCCGGCAAGAGGAGCTTGCCGGGAAGGCTATCAGAAGCGTCCCAAGGCCCCGGCAAGAGGAGCTTGCCGGGAAGGCCAACCAAGGCATAGCAAGAAAACTTGCCGCGGCGCCCCGCGCGCCCCGGCAAGGCCCGGTGAGCAACAAGCTCCCGGACACGACAAGGCGACGACCGCGGCAAGGTGCTTGCCGCGGGAAGCCCCCACTTCGTGCCCACGCTCCAGCACGCCCACCACGTGTTGCTCTGGGACCCTCCCAAGCACACGTGGCAGGAGGCTGTGCAGCGAGGAGCGCGAGGTGGCAAGCAGGCGCTGGCAAGATAACCACCGTGGCTAACGGTGGCGTCCCGAGCAAGCCTCTTTCGGTACTGTTAGGGCGACACAGACGGGCATTTAATGCCCTTGTCCCCTGTCGTCAGAGTTAGGTATGATAGCACTGTAGCGGGTAGCTGTGCCTGCTACAGCACCTAGCCGCCCCTACTGCGGCGCTTTTCCATTTTTGCCCTTGACTCCCGTTGCTCTATGTCGGTAACCCCTTGAGCATATAAAAGGAGGCCCGAGTGCAACGGGGGCGGGGGGACACCATTTTTTCCACACACTCACACTCGGTCTCAGCTAGAGGGTACTGTAGCACTCCACGCTCCCTAGCTAGAAAGCAATACAATCCACAAAGCAGGAGTAGGGTTTTACGCATCCGTGTGGCCCGAACCTGGGTAAATCGCTCGCGTGCCTCGCCTCGATCTGCTCTTTGCGCGACCTCCGCCCCCCGCCGAACCGAAAGGGACCCGGCCCGCCATGTCCCATAGGTGTCCATGGATCAGCAACCCCGGCAGAGGGGCCGGGTCAGCCCCGATGGCTGGTTACAAAGGAAGCCCAGTAAACATTCAGGACGATAGTTTATCAAATCTTATAGAAGGCCTAAAAAGCCTAGAGGCGGCTTAAGGACCAATATTGTAAATCGCCGTATGTAAGGAAAGACTTGTCAAGAAAGGCATGTAAAAGAAGTCACCGAGCCAGACATGATTTATGAGCCGGCCGGGACTCTGTAGGCCACCAGGCGTCAACCCGTGTATATAAGGGGACGACCCGGTGGCGGCTTAGGGCAAGAAACAAGAGATCCATAACCAAGCCGGCGAACTAGCCTCTTGGTAATAGAAACCCCAGCAATACCAACACAACTAGACATAGGCTTTTACCTTCATCGTAAGGGGCCAAACTAGTATAAAACCTCTCGTGTCCTTTGTCCCAATTAACCCCTTTAAGCTTCCTAGTTGCGATGGCCCTACGACTAAGTCCTTCCACTAGGACATCTGCCGTGACAATTCCACGACACTATGGTTAGGTTTACCTTAATACTTTTGTTGTAGTTGCAGATGCTTGCAATAGAGGTTAATCATAAGCGGGATGCTTGTCCAAGTAAGGACAGTACCCAAGCACTGGTCCACCCACATACCAAATTATCAAAGTACCGAACGTGAATCATATGAACGTGATGAAAACTAGCTTGACGATATTCCCATGTGTCCTCGGGAGTGCTTTTCTCTATATAAGAGTTTGTCCAGGCTTGTCCTTTGCTACAAAAAGGATTGGGCCACCTTGCTGTACTTTATTTACTTTTGTTACTTGTTGCTCGTTACAAATTATCCTATCACAAAACTATCTGTTGCCACTTATTTCAGTACTTGCAGAGAATACCTTGCTGGAAACCGCTTATCATTTCCTTCTTCTCCTTGTTGGGTTCGACACTCTTACATATCGAAAGGACTACAATAGATCCCCTATACTTGTGGGTCATCAAGACTCTTTTCTGGCACCGTTTCCGTGGAGTGAAGCGCCATTGGTTGGTGGAATTTGGTAAGGAAAAATTTATATAGTGTGCTGAAATTTACTGTCACTTGTTACTATGGAAAGTAATCCTCTGAGGGGCTTGTTAGGGGTATCTTCACCCCGACCAGTAGAGCAACTAGTTGCTCCTCAACCTACTGAACCTACTGAAAATGAAAATGTCTGCTTTGAAATTCCTTCGGGTATGATAGAAAAACTGCTAGCTAATCCTTTTGCGGGAGATGGAACAAAGCATCCTGATGAGCACCTAATATATGTGGATGAAGTTTGTGGATTATTTAAGCTTGCAGGTGTACCCGGAGATGTTATTAAGAAGGAGGTCTTCCCTTTATCTTTGAAGGAAGATGCATTGACATGGTATAGGCTATGTGATGTTATGGGGTCATGGAACTACAAACGATTTAAATTGGAATTTCATTAGAAGTTTTATCCTATGCATCTTGTTCATCGTGATCGCGATTATATATATAATTTTTGGCCTCGTGAAGGAGAAAGCATCGCTCAAGCTTGGGGAGGCTTAAATCAATGTTATATTCATGCCCCAATCATGAGCTCTCAAGAGAGATGATTATTCAAAATTTATATGCTCGGCTTTCTGATAGCAATCGCACCATGCTCGATACTGCTTGCGCTGGCTCTTTATGATGAAGACTATTGAATTCAAATGGGATTTATTGGAAAGAATTAAACGCAACTCTGAAGAATGGGACCTCGACGAAGGTAAGGAGTCAGGTATGACACCTAAGTTTGATTGTGTTAAATCTTTTATGGATACCGATGTTTTCCATAAATTTAGCACTAAATATGGACTTGACTCTGAAATAGTAGTTTCTTTCTGTGAATCTTTTGCTACTCATGTTGACCTCCCTAGGGAGAAGTGGTTTAAATACCATCCTCCCTTAGAAGTAAAAGTAGTTGCACCAATTAAAGTTGAAGAAAAGACTGTCACTTATAATGATCCTATTGTTCCCACCGCTTATGTTGAGAAACCACCTTTTCCTGTTAGGATTAAGGATCATGCTAAAGCTACAACTGTGGTTCGTAAAAGCAATATTAAAACTTATACACCTCCTGAGCAAATTAAAGTTGAACCTGATATTGCTATTGTTAAAGATCTCTTGTCTGATGATATTGATGGGCATGTTATTCATTTCCTTGATGAGACTCCTAGAATTGCTAAACCTTGTGCAAAAGATAAAAACAGACCTGTGGTAGGCATGCCTATTATTTCTGTTAAAATAGGAGTTCATTGTTATCATGGCTTATGTGATATGGGTGCTAGTACTAGCGCAATACCTTACGACTTATACAAAGAAATTATGCATGATATTGCACCTGCTGAGATAGAAGATATTGATGTCACAATTAAACTTGCTAATAGAGATACTATTTCACCAATGGGAATTGTTAGAGATGTTGAAGTCTTGTGTGGGAAAACTAAATATCCTGCTGATTTTCTTATTCTTGGTTCCCCACAAGATAGCTTTTGTCCCATTATATTTGGTAGACCATTCTTAAACACTATTAATGCTAGGATAGATTGCAAAAAGGATGTTGTTACTATCTGTTTAGATGATATGTCTCATGAATTTAATTTCTCTAAATTTAGTAGATAACACCGTGAAGAAGAATTACCTAGTAAGGATGAAATTATTGGTCTTGCTTCTATTGCCATACCTCCTAGTGATCCTTTAGAATAATATTTGCTAGACCATGAAAATGATATGTTTATGAATGAAAGAAGGGAAATAGATGAAGTATTCTTTAAACAGGAACCTATTCTGAAACACAATTTGCCTGTTGAAATCCTAGGGGATCCTCCTCCACCCAAGGGTGATCCCGTGTTTGAGCTTAAACCGTTGCCTGATACTCTTAAATATGCTTATCTTGATGAGAAAAAGATATATCCTGTTATTATTAGTGCTAACCTTTCAGAGCATGAGGAAGAGAGATTATTGAAAACTCTGAAGAAGCACCATGCTGCTATTGGGTATACTCTTGATGATCTTAAGGGCATTAGTCCCACTCTATGTCAACATAAAATAAATTTCGAAGAATATGCTAAACCAGTTCATGATCATCAACCACGGCTGAATCCTAAAATGAAAGAAGTGGTAAGAAAGGAAATACTAAAGCTCCTTGAGGCAGGTATAATCTATCCCGTTCCTGATAGTCAGTGGGTAAGTCCTGTCCATTGTGTCCCTAAGAAGGGAGGTATTACAGTCGTTCCTAATGATAAAGATGAATTGATTCCTCAAAGAATTATTACAAGTTATAGGATGGTAATTGATTTCCGCAAATCAAATAAGGCCACTAAAAAGGATCATTACCCCTTACCCTTTATCGATCAAATGCTAGAAAGATTATCCAGACATACACATTTTTGCTTTCTAGATGGTTATTCTGGTTTCTCTCAAATACCTGTGTCAGCCAAGGATCAATCAAAGACTACTTTTACTTGCCCTTTTGGTACTTTTGATTATAGACGTATGCCTTTTGGTTTATGTAATGCACCTGCTACCTTTCAAAGATGCATGATGGCTATATTCTCTGACTTTTGTGAAAAGATTTGTGAGGTTTTCATGGACGATTTCTCCGTCTATGGATCTTATTTTGATGATTGCTTGAGCAACCTTGATAGAGTTTTGTAGAGATGTGAAGAAACTAATCTTGTCTTGAATTGGGAAAAATGCCACTTTATGGTTAATGAAGGTATTGTCTTAGGGCATAAAGTTTCTGAAAGAGGTATTGAAGTTGATAAAGCCAAGGTTGATGCTATTGAAAAGATGCCATGCCCCAAGGACATCAAAGGTATAAGAAGTTTCCTTGGTCAAGCTGTATTTTATAGGAGGTTCATTAAGGACTTCTCAAAAATTTGTCGGCCTCTGACTAATTTATTACAAAAAGATATACCATTTGTCTTTGATGATGATTGTGTAGAAGCATTTGAAATACTTAAGAAAGCATTGATCTCTACACCTATTGTTCAGCCACCTGATTGGAATTTACCCTTTGAAATTATGTGTGATGCTAGTGATTATGCTGTAGGTGCTGTTCTAGGGAAAAGAGTTGATAAGAAATTAAATGTTATTCAATATGCTAGTAAAACCCTAGACAATGCTCAAAGAAATGATGCTACTACTGAAAAGGAATTCTTAGGAGTTGTATTTGCTTGTGATAAGTTCAGACCTTATATTGTTGATTCTAAAGTAACTATTCACACTGATCATGCTGCTATTAAATATCTTATGGAAAAGAAAGATGCTAAACCTACACTACAAAAAATACACTTCCGTGATTATACGTGTTTGTCACAGTAGGTCGCGTTTTTTGTCATGCATGTACATCCATGACGATTTTATGGCAGAATCAAGATAGTCATACCTGTGCTGTCGTAGAAGTGTTCCATGACATTACCAAAATTATCATCACGGAAGTGTGCACTTCCATGATGATAAACCGCGCGTCACAGAAGTGCTTTCATCAAGGGTGACCGACATGTGGCATCCACCATAACGGAACGCCGTTAAGCTATCGGGTCGGGTTTTGGATCCGATAACCCGTTAACAACCCCGACCAATGGGGATTTTCCACGTGTAAAATCATCACTGGCTGGAGGAAACACGTGTCGGCTCATCGTTGGGACAGATGTCATCCACTCATTGGACAGAAGGCGCCGACATGTGGCACGGCCCAACAGAGGCCCATTCCTGTGAAAAGGCCGGCCCGTTTGACTTGGTCAAAAGGTGGCAGGCTGGCCCATGGAAAGCCTGTTAACGGCCTGTTCGCATATAGCCCATTTACAGCCCGCTAACCCAAGGCCCGTTACGCCCTATCCGGATTAGGCCCAGTAGCGTCATCTGGGCCATCCAATATGATTCCAGTCCGTTTTCACTTCTGGCCCATGTATGGCCCATGACGTCTTTCGGCCCATATGAGGCCCTATGTAACTCTTGGCCTATTGACGGCCCGTGGTGAAACTGGCCCGTAATGAACAGTGTATCACTTTACACCCATTAACGGCCCGTGGTGAAACTGGCCCATAATGAACAGTGTATCACTTTATACCCATTAATGACCGGTTATTCCGTTGGGCCGTTTCTAGCCCATGTTATCTTTCGGCCTTCTCAGAGCCCATTTATTCCTGGGCTCATTTCAAGCATTCGTTTACTTACGGCCCATTACTGTCATTTTCTGCTTGTGGGCCAAATTCAACCCGTGGTTACAGTCGGCCTGTTTGTGGCCCGTTAATACATTGGGCCGTTTTCATAGCGTCATCAAATACAGCCTATTAACGATGGCCCGTTATGGTTGGCCCATGAACGGACGATTCCAACTCTAGCCCGTTTACGACCATAATGCGGCCTGTTATTGGCCCATGTTTGGCCAATCGATCATACGGCCCGTATAAGGCCCATTGATGATACGGCCCATAGAAGGGCCATTGTTTCTACGGCCCGTAGAAGGCCCATTGTTTCTACGGCCCGTAGAAGGCCTACTGTTTCTATGGCCCGTAGAAGGCCCACTGTTTCTACGGCCCGTAGGAGGCCCAGTGTCACTACAGTAAATATTAGCCCATGGTTATTGTGGCCTAGTTTTTAGAAAATAGGTTATTTCAGCCACTAGCAAACCGCAGAAAAAGAACTACATTGACTACAAGCAAACAAATAAATAAGACAACAAGGAAATAAATAAGCAAGCAACTTATGCTAGGCTATCATGGCTATTACACATATTACATCCACTGGGCATCAAAGTTCGCCACTAGTGCAAATATAGGGAACAAAGCAGCATATAAACACCGTAGCAAAACAAGTCCAAAACTGAAACCACTTCAGAAGAGTTCAAGAAACAATATCCTGGGTACCCATAATGCTGGCAAGATGCTTAGCAAGCTTATTAACTTTCTCTTGTTTGGCGCTTAAATCCTCCAGCGCTTGCTGTTGCACAAGAAAGTACGCATCTGAATTCTGCAGGGACTTCCTCAGTCCTTCGGCTTCTTGCCGCAGCACAACTGACTGATGCCTTTCAGCTTGTAGCTGAGACTGAAGAAGCCGAAGTGATTCAGGCAGCGAGTTCGAAGAGCTTGTGCCAGCGGTACTGGCCAGTAACTCGAACACTACATCAATGCAGGACTGTGGGAATTTCTCACTGTGTACAAGATCATTTTTATCGCCTTTCTTGGAGACCAACAGGGTTGTCTCACTATCTTGAACCTTATCTGCATTACTTTCTCTACCATTGCATAGTGGGGTGCTCTTCTCCAATATTCTGTTTGCATACTACAAGAGAAACAAGCAGACACATCACATATTTAGCTTGTAGTATACGAAACTCATTTTGGTAAACCGGTTCAGTAGTAAGGTGGACAGGATAACAACATGAAACAAACATATATCTATGTACTATGGTCACTGTATTGTCCATATCATTCTAGTTTATGTTCCCTAATCAAGATAGAGACACAGTTCAACTCATATATTTTTAAGACATAGCAGCATAGACAGAATATAAGTGTGAGAAACTACACAACATTGGCAGCACTTGTAATGTGGATCTCATGAGAACATAACTGTTTGTACAACTTAAACTGAAGTCAACATAGAGCAAGAAGTTAGAACAGCAATCCAGTTAAAGAAATACGTTTAAAACATACCTATTGCACCATTGGAGTTTCAATTGGATCCTTTAAATTTGAAAGTAGTTGGTATGAGTAAATACAGTGATGCAACAACAAAGGAGTATGGACCATAGCTATGGAATCTGACCTGAGAACAGTTGTTCTTCTGCTTTAAACGTGGAGTTTGGGTTAGGTGTGGTGGTCTTCATGCTTTGGGCACTGCAGTAGCTTTACAAACTGCTCGTGTGGGGGTACTCTATGGTGGACATGGTGCTTTGTCAACTATAAGTGGGTTACTATCCGCTGGGGTTGTGGTTAGATGGGTTGTAGCTGGTTCTCTGTCCTACGGTGTAAGTGTGCAATCTGGAGCAGTCTCGATTATGTGTGGTGGGGCTAGTTTGTGGGCCAGTACAACCATGGTTCTATCTGCATCGACGGGTAGCACTGTCTTTTGTGAAGAACAGGTTTTTGCTCCCTTAGATACTGCCATCACCCCCTCCAATTAAAATGGCTGATAAACAAGAAATGAAATTGAACATACAAACATTGTATGATAGACAGATGTGGTAATTCACATATATGTTGTCTAACCAAACAGGACAGCTTGACACAATTTCACATATATGATGCCTAACTAAACATGATAGCATGACACAGTTTCAGATATATGATGGATAACTTAACATGATATAATGGCATAATTCAACATATGATGAGTACCTAAACAGGATGACATGACAAAACTATATGATGTCTTTCTAATATAGGTTGGGATGAAATAATTCACATACATGTTGTCTAAGTATACAGGATGGCATGATATAATTGACATAATTGATTCATATACTAATCAACTGGCACTCTCATGTATGATCTCTAAACTAAGCAGATAGAATTCAATATTGTGCATATGATGTCTAAACTAAGCAATGCAAGACACCATATGCATCATATGAGAAATATAAACATTGCAACTTAGAGCATACACCTCAGGTGGGATATAGGACTGGTCATCTGTCTCTGAATCCTCCTCTCAGGAGCTCCCTATAACCATTGAGATATATGCTTCAACAGGTACCATTGCCTGCTCTGAAGACCTTGTTTTCACTCCAGATTTTTCCATAACCGGCTCAAATGGCAGATACACATGAAGAATAGTTCAATATACACAGATTGTCGACAAATGGAATATGTAATGAAAAAAATATGGCATGAGATAATTCACATATATGATGCCTGGCTCCATGGCGGTGCATAATTCACATATATGATAACTGGCTGAAAAACATGGCATTGCATAATTCACATATCTGATATAGAAAGAAAACAGGAGGCATTCAAAGAAAGCATGTCTAATCTAAGCAGATGGCATGGCAATGCAAGACACCATATGCATGATATGAGCAATATAACCCAGCCAAGTTAGAGCATGCACCTCGGGGGGGGGGGAATACGACTGGTCATCTCTCTCTGAATCCTCCTCTGAGGAGCTATCTGTAACCAGCAAGAAATCTGCATCGACAGGTAGCACTGACTACTCAGAAGACCTTGTTTTCACTCCAGATTTTCCCATGACCGACTCAAATGGCTGATGCACAGGAAGAGTAGATGAATGTATAAACTTTGTTGACAAATGGAATACATTATGGAAAAAAATATGGCACGATACAATTCACATATACGATGACTAGCTAAACAGGATGGCATTACATGATTCACGTATATGATGCCTGGCTAAAGAAGATGGCATTGCATAATTCCCATATACTCCCTCCGTTCCTAAATATTTGTCTTTTTAGAGATTTCAAATGGACTACCACATATGGATGTATATAGACATATTTTAGAGTGTAGATTCACTCATTTTGTTTCGTATGTAGTCACTTGTTGAAATCTCTAAAAAGACAAATATTTAGGAATGGTGGGAGTATGATATATAAACCAAACAGGTGGCATTCACACAAAGAAAATCTAAACTAAGCTGATGACATATAAGATGTATAATGTAAGCAATGCAAGGCGCCATATGCATGATATGACCAACATCAGCATGCCATGTTAAAGCAAACACCTCAGGTGGTAAACAGGCTTGGTTGGCTCCTTCTGAATCTCCATCTGAACAGTTATCTTCCTCTGGAATACAATCTGGAAATGCAGGAGGGGTGGGGGGCACTTTTCCCACCATGGAGCGGCGTCTGCATGACAATATATTCGCACGCAACGGTCTTCTCTTTTTCTCTACATATTCAGTATGATTGTGTACAATATCTGACATGCATAATAAAAAAATAGTTAGATTTTGTAAGGCCTAAGGGGTGCATGCAAAAATCAAGACTGATGGTAGCAAACGAGTTGATGGATCCAAAACTAATGATATCAGGTAGATTATAGCTTCGGTTTAAAAAGATAGACAATGGATCATCTATTGTTTGTTGCCCACCCAACATGAACCACATAGAAGACCCCAGATGAACCAGATAGTAGACAGATACTATTCGTTGCTGGCTCGATATGAGACCCATGGGCAATTCAAAACTCAAGATTGAACGATAAAGTAGCAGGTAATAATAACCGATGTATAACGTAAGCAAACACGAAAGACTGCGACCTCTCTTCCAGAACTGTGTAGTCCTCAGGTTCATCTGCTCAGTCGATGATGGTAATGCAGTTGGCGTGGCTGCCGGCAACGGGGAAGATGATCTGAGGCGGCGAAAAGAAGTCTGCAGGGGGGATATCTGCTGCAGTGAATGCTTCTGTCGATGGTGCACCTCAGGTGGGGTGGATGACGACATGGCAGGAGCAGGACATAACACACATAGTTTTCTTTGATGCCTATCTGAAAATGAAGTAAATCTGTAAGGGCTCCTTAGAATTGGAGGATTCTATAAATGAAGGGACAGGAAAAACACGGGAATATGATAGAAATGCACGTGCAAAACAGAGCATTTGGAAACATAGGATTTTAGTCAACCTGGGTGTTGGGCTCACATGAATTGGAAGAATAGAGGAATGGAGAAACAAAGTGATGCGATGAGTGTACAACCTCTTTGGCATAGCCTTGTGGACCACATCATCATTGGGTTGGACGTGGAGGATGGTGATGATGCTGGTGTGACTGTCGGAGGTGGGGAAGAAGATCCGAGGCCTCTAGAAACGGCACCGAGGGTAGTGCTCTGCTGTGATGGACGGTTCCGTCGTTGGAGCAGCTCCGCTAAGGTGTACGGCGACGAGGCTGAAGCATGACAAGACAGACAACGTTAATCTGAAGTGGGACCCTAATATCATCTGCAATAGATGATGTAAAATACATCACCAAAAAGTACTAGATGTAAAACACATCAGCCGCGCCACGGCCACTCCGACAGATGCTGTAAGTACTATTCACTCTGAACTTAACTGAAGAAAATGAACTTCACAGTCGAAACTGAATTTTACTATCGAAACTGATTGAACTAGTAACAGAGCATTGCAATAGATGTTTAGGGCGTTCGAGCACTAGTAGCAGAGAAGCAGTGATCTAAATCAGCAGACACTCGAGTAGTGAATGCACTAGTAGAGAGCAAGTCGTGTAGTAGCACCGCGAGCGAGTGCTAAAGAAGCAACTCCTGTAGCTGCCGGAGGTCGTGCAGCAGCGCAGCACGAACAAAAGCAGGAGCAGTGCAGCAGCGCGATCGACAGCAAGAACAGAGCCGCAACAGCTGCAGCTAGTGCTGTTGTGGAAGTCGCCGCCGAGGAAGCAACGACATGGGGGAGAGACGCCGTGGATGATGTGGCCGGCGACGGTGCCGTCGATGGAGACACACCATGTCTGCTCGGTATCGAGCACCGGCAGCCCCGTGAGATCGAATAAAAGATAAAATGCAGCGGTGAGTGCAGAACCTCCTTGGTGGCGCCAAGTTGGCCTCGGCTTCATCGAAGGAATTGGTGAGGGTGCTGCGGTTCCGGTGGGACAGGTCAAGACGACGCTGTGGGGATTGAGGTGGCGTGATAGATGAGGCGAACGTCGGGGCAGCTCCTTGGAGGTGGAGGATGGGGCGGCTGATCCGGCAGGACGATGAGATCGACAACGGATCCTCATCCGGTGCGGTGGATGAGGGACGGCGAGCTGTTGCGGTGGACGACGTAGTCGGGGAAGAGTCTCCGGCTGGGCGGTGATCGGGAGGCCGAGGAGGAGCGTGGGGTTTCGCGGGTTTTGGCGGCCTCAGTGTAGGAATGGGGGGGCGAAGGGGGAGGGGGGAGCCAAGCTTACGGACGCGCTTGTCCGAAATGTAGGGTAAGTTACTAGCGTACCCCCACCGGTTTTGACACCGCAACGTGGAGCTTCATTTCCGGCTGATGGGTAGAAGGGGGATTTCGCGTGTCTGGGCTGCAGGAGCGATTTCGAATGAGGAGGGAGTTCTCGCACGCGTCCAAATTTCTGGATAACAAGGCGCGGCGTGGGTTGAAGAAGCGGGAGTTTCAAAGCAGGTGAGATAAAAGATACTCGAGCTTGAAAAATTCGGGATAACAAGGTGCGGATTCCTTGTTTGGCAGAACAAACTTAATGTGTAAAAAAACAATTCATACAAGACACAAGAGAGTCATGTCCCCTTTTACTATATTGCTATAGATGCCATTGAAAAAACTACAAGAAAAATGTAAAAAAAATCGGGAGAACAAGATTACCCTGCACAGTACCAAATCAATTCGCACTTCCCTCAACAACAACAAAAAACAAATCAATTCCCACCAAAGAAAGAGTAATGTCCCTTTTTATATGATTACAGATGCCATTATCTCGAATTTCAATTTTTGAATCCACGTTATGTTGAATTCGAATATATCGTTAGGTGGCCTTGCGGTTTATAATTGATGTAGTCGTACATTTTGATCTTCCATCATATATGAACATTTCACTCCACCATATGAACATATATATTGTCGTCTACCATGTGGACTAAATTTGAATCAATTTTCCTTATTTGAATATGATTGTTGTCAAGTAATACAATAATTTAAATATTATCTTGATAACAAAAAACATACATATAACAGTAATCATATTTCACTATGAACTACATGTACCATACGCTCTCCAATTCAAATATTTGTATCCATTTTATGTTGAATTCAAATCATAGTACATTATTGGTCTAGGTAGCGAGATGTTTGGGATAATCTAAACCATGTTTTCATACGTATAATTTTTGGCTGAATTGGGACAAGTTTTGGTATAAGCCTCTTGCAAAACCGGAGATTCTCTCAACAAGCCGCGTTGTTCTGAGAGGGAATGTGTCACCTTTGTGTGCGAAACGATATACGCTGCCTCCCCCTGATTTTATTTACAGAGGCAACATAGAACTATATGAGTGCCCTGTTAAATTTTGGAATTATTTCAGGTTCATTTGGCCTTTTTATACATTAATTGAGTTTCTAGACTTTTAATGTGCATAATCTAAATATGAATTGCATGCACATGCTCCAGTGCACCAAAGTGGGTTTAAAAATCACATGTGTGTCCTTGGTTGAATTTCTAGGTCCCATGGAAGAAATGAGAAAGAAATTCAAACATCTGGGCGTCATGACTCGTCCGAGAACATCGAGAAACTTTGAATTTAAATTCATGTAAATCCAAAACGCCTGGAAATCATGAAACTTGGCATGGTGTCATGTCATGGCACTAACATGTTGTGGTAAAAAATTGGGCTGATTTGGAAGCTCGTGGTTCTAAGAGGGAACGTGCCACCTTTGAGTGTGAAACGATATACGCTGCCCCCTTGAGTTGCTTAACAAAGGCAACATATAACTACATTAGTGCCTTGTTAAATTTTGGAATTATTCCGGGTTCATTTGTCGTTTTTTATACATTAATTGAGTTTCTGGTCATTTAATGTGCATAAGTCAAATTTGAACTACAAGCACATGCTCTCGTGCACCAAAGTTGGTTGAAAAAACACATTTGTGACCTCGGGTGAATTTCTAGGTCCCATGCAAGAAATGAGAATAAAATTAAAACATCTGGGCACCATGGCTTGGCCAAGAACATTGAGAAACTTGGTTTTAAAATTCTTGTAAATCCAAAACACGTCTGAAAATCATGAAACTTGGCATGGATGTCACGTCATGGTACTACCATGTTGTGGTAAAACAATTGGCCGAATAGGAACATATATTGGTATAGGCTTTTGCAAACCGAAGCTTCTCTCAAGAAGGCTCGTGGTTCTGAGAGGGAACGTGCCACCTTTGAGTGCGAAACGATATACGTTCTCCCCCTTGAGTTTATTTACAAAGGCAACATAGAACTACATGAGTGCCCTTTAAATTTTGGAATTACTCCGGCTTCGTTTGGCCTTATTTACACATTAATTGAGTTTTTGGTCATTTAATGTGCATAATTCAAATTTGAACTACAAGCACATGCTCCCGTGCACCAAAGTTGGTTCAAAAATCACATTTGTGTCCTCGAGTGAATTTCTACTCCCTCCTTCCATCTATATAGGTCCTAATGCATTTTTCGAGGCTAACTTTGACCAAACGTTAGAGCAATAATATATGACATGCAACTTACACAAAGCATACCTTCAATTTTGTATGTCAAAGGAGCTTCCAATAATATAATTTTCATAGTATACATCTCATGTGCTATTAATCTTGTCAATAGTCAAAGGCTGTCTTGAAAAACACATTAGGCCCTATATAGATGGAAGGAGGGAGTAAGTCCCATGCAAAAAATGAGAATAAAATTCAAACATCTAGGCATCGTGGCTCGGTCGAGAACATTGAGAAACTTGGTTTTAAAATCATGAAACTTGGCATGGTGTCATGTCATGGTAGTACCATGCCGTGGTAAAAAAATTTGGCCCAATAGGAACAAATTTTGGTATAAGCTTCTTGCAAATCGGAGCTTCTCTCAAGAAGGCTCGTGGTTCTGGGAGGGAACGTGTCACCTTTGTGTGCATAATTCAAATTTGAAATACAAGCACATGTTCCAGTGCACCAAAGTTGGTTGAAAAATAACATGTGTGTCCTCGGGTAAATTTCTAGGTTCCATGCAGGAAGTGGGAATGAAATTCAAAATTCTGGGTGTCGTGGCTGGGTTGGAAACATTGAGAAACTTAGTTTTTTAATTCTTGTAAATCCAAAACACGCATGAAAATAATGAAACTTGGCTTGGTGCCATGACATGGCACCAACAGGCTGTGGTAAATTTGCAGTCCGATTTGCGAAGGCGCACACAAACAATCAACAAAGTCATTTTGGAACAAGTGCTGTCACGTTAAAATCGGAAACAATATGCGGTCTTTTAGAATAAAAAACATCGCACTATATAAGATGCAATAATAAAAATAAGAAAATAATACAAGTATCTATGTAAACATACAAGTAAGAATATTTTTCTTTTTAGAAAGAAGATAAGAACAAGAGGCTCACCACGGTGGTGCCGGTGATGAGCTCGGCGCGGGTGATCGACGACGGTGAAGACGGGGACGGAGCGTGACGGACCGCTAAATCTAGACAAATATTGAGGAAAATGGAGCTTGGAGGTCGAGCTTGGAGAGGAGAAAGCTTAAGTAGTGTGGCTCGGGCATTCCATCGAACACCTTGTGTGCATAGGAGGTGAGCTAGAGCACCACCAAGCCCTCTCCCCCTCGGCCAGAAAAAAACAGAGCAGTGTGCTCTGCTCTTACGCGAGGGGGTATATATAGGCACCTCATTGGTCCCGGTTGGTGGCATGAACCGGGGCCAGGAGCGAGGCCCATTGGTCCCGGTTCGTCCCACCAACCGGGACCAAAAGGTCCAGATGAACCGGGACCAATGGCCCACGTGGCCCGGCCGGCCCCCTGGGCTCACGAACCGGGTCCAATGCCCCCATTGGTCCCGGTTCTGGACTGAACCGGGACTAATGGGCTGACCCAGCCTGGACCAAAGCCCTGTTTTGTACTAGTGTCTATTCATCTTCAATCATGGCAATACAACGAGCACCATAAATAATAAAAATTACATTTAGGTCTGTAGACCACCTAGCGACGCTAAAGCACCGAAGCGAGCCGAAGGCGCGCCGCCGTGATCGCTCCTCCTCGTCGAAGCCGGGCAAAACTTGTTTTAGTAGACAATCGGGAAGTCGTCGTGCTAAGGCCCCATGGGACTAGCGCAGCAGAACAGCAACCGCCGCCGATGAAGAGTAGCGTAGATCGGAAGGATTCAACCTGAAGAAACACAAACGTAGACGAACTACGACCAGATCCGAGCAAATCCACCAAGGATAGATCTGTCGGAGACACACCTCTACATGCCCACCGACGATGCTAGACACATCACCGGAACGAGCACTAGGTGGGGAAGACCTTATTAGGTAGCCGATGCCGTCTCGTCTTCCCGAGAAGGACACAAACCTAACAAAACTTGAATAAACATCTAAAAACGGAGCCCTCCCGCCGGCAAGGGCCGGGATCCACCGCGCCGCCATGGCCCTAAGGCCACCGGAAACGAGATGGACTAGCGGCGGCGCCGACGGGAGGCAAAGGAACCCTAATCTTTTCTTGAAGGGGAGGATAACGACAGATGTGCATTATTTCTTTTAGAGCCTCTTTGCCTCAAAGGATTGCTAAAATGATCCTTTTTCCCTAATGGGTTGATTGATACATCGGATAACAACATTTGATTTTTTTTCATTCATTGTTTGTGCGTCCGGAAGAGTTTGGCGAGGGTTTTCTTTAGATCCTTTGGTCGTGTATTTTTGTGCTCCTTGGGGTTTTGTCCCTCGTTTTCATTCTCCTTGATAAATCACATGCAGTTCTCGTGCATGGTTCAAAATATATTCATAAAAAAATTCTTAGGAGAACGCAACCTTTTTTACCCCCCCCCCCTTATTTCTTCCTCTTCCCAACTCAGCAATTATCGTAGGTGACATCGCTAAGATAGCATCATCTACAATTAAAAAGAAAAAGGTAGAAGTTACCGTGACATGCTCGGATTTTCAGTGTCTTGTGTGCATCTTTAATGCAGAAGCCGAGAGTAATAAACCATTTTTTATTTTACTAGTACAATGCCCGTGCGTTGAAAAGAGATATAAACATTCTAGTACGTTAGCTTGCGATTTACATGCCCATATTTATATGATTATGCAAATTAATGTTTATCAAATCTTGCCTGTGATTTACCTTATATTTTGATGAGAATTTCGGCAAGTAAATTAAAATGGAATTAGTTCAGAATGTAAGTTAATTTAGGTGATTGATTGTTATACAGGAAAGGTTGGACGAAGCGGATACCAAAACCATCGCACTATATGAAGATTGAAAGGATCTCCATCTCTGCTAGACCAATGAAGATGGATTGCAGCCAATCCTTCTCGGGGCAGAGTTTAGAACCAATGGAATTGGGGAGAGGTTTGGCTGGCTGGATCGTTTATCTAGATTCATTGTTGCGTGAAGGCTGGTTTTCATCTCTACAACCGTGGAAGCCTTGTGGGCCTTATGATTAAAGGCTGGTTTTCATCTCTACACTAGTGGCAGGATTGTGGGACCTGCAATTAATCTTGTTAGTCAAGGATTATATGAGTTAATCCACACCATAAAAATTTGGTCCCAACGGTTGAACGATTAGTTTTTGGGAGTCTGTAATTAGTATAGGTATAGATAATTTACAGCCCATTTGCTAATTATTAAGGTCTTTTTGGAGCCCACATTCTTTTTGTTAGCATTACAACCCATATTGTTGCCATCGTTAAAAAATTATACGAAATTTTGCATATTTCGGTGCAGTCTGAACTGTTTTTAATCCCGAAATTTCGACTCACATTCAAACTGATTTTAAAAATAAATGTATATCGATATAAAATCCAACAAATTCTCCACGCATAAAAAATAATGTAATTTAAAATCTCTAAATGAAAAAAGATATTTGAAACTAATTGCTGGTTTGATGTGTTTTAAAAATATACAGCCCATTTCTCATTACTGATAGGCCATTTTCTCGGCCAGCCGAATGAAGCTCTCCTCGTCTTGAAAGATTTGCAGCCCAACAGGCCTGACAAAGTGACTTACTTGGCAAATCACAAAAAAACTGGGTTGTGGCCATGGACCCAGTTGTCAGTCCATTTGTTTTTTTAGTCCATTTGGTGGGCTGGGTGAAACAATGATGTAGCATCTATGCAGCCCATTTAAATCCCATTTGCATTTTTCTCGAAATCCGCGGACCTGCTGGGCTGGGTGAAAATATCATGTTGGGCTAGACGGAGAAATGTTATAAAAACATAAACACATGATTGCACGTCAGTAAAATCTTTGCAAGCTTATGTACGCAATCACTAGGAGTTAACTTGCCAAGTTATATATAAACAATTGTTATTATTATTTTGTAAGAACTTTCAGCTTACGAAATAAAATATCATTTTAATTTGATGAGTTAATAGTACGTGGGGTATTATTATTTTTTATGCTAGACGTGGGACAGTTGAGTTGGTTCTAGGGGAAAGTACTGGGAGAAAACTCAATTTACATCGAGAAAGAAAGTGGGAGAAAATTTAGAGACCTGCTGGGTCCACCTGAGGAGGGGAATATGTTGGGAGAAGGAGATTCAATGCACGGCTGCCGAGTGAACTAGTTTTTTTACGGACAAGTGAACTAGTTTACATACATAAGCAAATAGCCACTAAAAAAAGCAATCAGGTTAATGGGTTCTTAAAAGAAATATTTCGGACAAAACAGATAATTACGACACATAGGCTAATGCATGAAACACTCAGATGATAAAGGTTCTTATAAACAGATAAAGTACAACATCTAGACCTTCCTGGCACGCTTGATCATGACGTTGCGGCTATCCGTGTACTCGTCGGTTACGGGAAGCAGACACGCCCTCATGTCCAAGATCTGCATGTACATGTCGTACCATGTGTATGCGTCCTTGGCCGCGTAGGTTATGTAGGCTAGATTCAGAGGTACCTCCCACGTGTTCAGGTCGTCTTCTTTCGTGTTGGCGTATCAGAGGTTGATGATGGTCTCAGCGAGGTCAACCACGGAGTCCTTCTCATGCCCGTTGCTGATGATCTTGTATTGCTTCTGGATGTCGACAAGCTTGTTGCACCAGATGGCCGAATCGTCGCGTTCTTCCTTCTCTCCATTATAGCGAAGGTGCAGTCGGCGCTGCCGATGAAACGGGCGAATACTCCAGAACCTAGTGCAGCCATAGGACTGAGGCAAGGCAGAGCTTCACCGAGTCTGTATCGTTGGTGTACATCACATTCAACTTGGTGCAGCCATAGGACTAAACGGCGAACTCAAAGGGGAACTCCTTGCTGAAGTCCATATCCAGCAGGCTCACCCCTTGGATCACCATTGGAGTCTCTTCGAGTGAATGAGTGTGTAGGTGGCGGCAGCAGTTCATTTTTCAGCTCTTGGGGAACTGGATTCAACAGTAAGCTGAGTGTGTACAGGCGACAACAGTTACAACCCCTCCCTCGTCCGCTGCACGCCCAGCAGAAGATGCACCCTCAGCCACACGTCAGTTCACGAGCGGGTCTGTATTGGTACTATAATAACAGGAGTTAGTGGTCGCTTTACTTAAATTTAATTAGCTTTAATAGAAATTTGTACTTAAAACAAGCAATGCATTCGCTCGTTCTATCAGTGCCACAGGATCAACATGCACAACAATTAGAATTATTATTCTCAGGACGCACACGATCAGCACATTTGTCGCGCTTTCACAAAGATAATACTACCAAGTTTGAACTGTTTGTTATGGTTGTTGTCCTCTGCATCATCATGTCATGTTTCCCAGCTTGCAAGATTCAAAACCAACAAATAAGATCCAAATAATAAGTACAACAAAGATGGCTACACATCTCATTGATTCCCAGCTTGCAAGATTCAGAACCAACAAATAAGATCCAAATAATAAGTACAACAAAGATGCCTACACATCTCATTAATTCCCATCTTGCAAGATTCAGAACCAACAAATAAGATTCAAATAATAAGTACAACAAAGATGCCTACACATCTCACTGATTCCTAGCTTGCAAGATTCAGAACCAACCCATTAGAGCCTTTTGATAAAGTGAATATCGGGATTAAATCCATCTTGGCTAGCCATGTCATACAATCGAAGAACTTGGCAAATGCTCTTGACCGTCACAACATCTGTAGTTGAGTATTCCTGTTTGCACAACATGTTTGTGCAGCACAAACAAGGAAACAGGAGAGCATGATTTCGCTTTAATAGCGGCCTCCTTGAACTCAACCTCCAGCTCTACTTGGATGAGGTCTGCCTGGAGTTCCATGATTCAATTCATGCACCTTTTTCTGCAGTTCACCTGAAATGAAGCAAAGATTGCATCATTCAGCTAGCAAGAAGTACTTGCTCTTGTGAGCTGGCAGGTTCTTCTTTAGTAGTTGCACTAAAATTGAGGAACATTAAGGTTGGCTATCCAGCTCATGTAAGGTGCAACTATAATTTTCTTATCCTTTTGTGCAGTTCCACTAAAGTAAAGTGCCATTGTGGTGACAGTGACGGCTCCATCTTGCAATGGCTAATAAAATGTTGCACGAGATTACCAACAGAACTTGGCGTAGATTTTGGGAACTCCAATCACCATTTTGTACAGTTCCACCAAAATTGAGAGATGTTGCCCACATGACATTTTAGTTGAACCGCACAAGACACTCATTCCAAAAAAAGTGTTTTGTGCAGTTCACCAAATGGTCACAATAGCAACAAGGTGAAATGGATATCCCTATCTGCACAAAAAGATAGAAAGTCACTAGTAGAAAAAGGGTCAAACGTGAAGCACATTAGTGTCGGTTTGAATTAGAGCCGGCACTAATGTGTACATTAGTGCCGGTTCGTGGCGGCGATCAATAGTACCGGTTCGTGGCGAACCTTTAGTACCGGTTCATGCCACGAACCGGTACTAAAGAGGCTGCATCAGCCTGCGGTCAGGCTATGGCCCCACCATCACCATTTAGTGCCGGTTCTTACCACGAACCGGTACTAATGAGGTTATGGCAAGCTGTTTTTAGTCCCACCTCGCCAAGAGAGAGGCAGTATGAGCGGTTTATAAGCCGTGAGTTCACAGACAATGACGAAGAGTTGCAATGCTCACCTACATGTTGATTAGCTTCAAGCCTTGCGGAATAGCATAGATTGCACTGAGCTATGTGCAGTGCAGTCTACACTATTCCGAATGGCTTGAAGCAAATTAACCAGCATTGCACCTCTTTTTTATTTTTAATAACTTATTTAAACTCCGGACTTCTTTTGTGTTCAGTATGCAGCATTTAAAGCGGCGTCATCAATTTCCAACATGTTCTGACATCATTTGTTGTTTTTCGGTCATTTACCTAATTGTTTAGAGAGCTAAATGACCGTGAAATTGAAAATCACTACAAAATGAATCCTGAAAATGTTGAAACTTGGCATGGTATCATCATATCACCCGCATAGCATGCGCGAAAGAGTAGAGAGGGTCACGGCAAAAATTGGACGCACTTCGTGTACAAACTGGACAAACTCTTTCCGAGTATCAGGGTTTCGGAGTCCGGAGTGGGTACTAATGTGCATCCCACCAATCAGGAAGAATCACATGGATCGTGTGTTTCTTTCTAGCTCTTGCGAGTCGTTGGATCAAGGGTGTGTTTCTTCCTAGCTCATGTGAGTCGTTGGATCGAAACTACCACAATCACTTTGTGAGCCAGACGACCCTATATATAGCTAGCCCACCTCTCGCCTTCCCTGCATAAGTCTTTCAGTTCATCAACTACATACATCTACCAGTTCATCGACTGCATACATCTACCAGTTCATCGACTGAATACAAATCATTCGGATTCGCCATCATACGTCCAACCGTGCATTTGATATGCATATATATGCATCACGAGCCACGGTTGGGCTGTATGATGGCGATACCGATTGGTTTGTTCTAGATCCGACATAAAAGGTTTGATACAACTTTTTTGTGACATAAGAGCTATCTCTCCTCCTACCTATTTTAGTTACACAACTACCTATTTGTGCCAAATTTTCACTTTTGCTGTTGCTCTTGCATCATAAGCATCCATGTTAACTGGACTTACAAGTAATGCAATTTAACCAAACTATCTTGTGATCTTCGCACTATATAAGATGCAATAATAAAAATAAGAAAATAATACAAGTATCTATGTAAACATACAAGTAAGAATATTTTTCTTTTCAGAAAGAAGATAAGAACAAGAGGCTCACCACGGTGGTGCCGGTGATGAGCTCGGCGCGGGTGATCGACGATGGTGAAGACGGGGACGGAGCGTGACGGACCGCTAAATCTAGACAAATATTGAGGAAAATGGAGCTTGGAGGTCGAGCTTGGAGAGGAGAAAGCTTAAGTAGTGTGGCTCAGGCATTCCATCGAACACCTTGTGTGCATAGGAGGTGAGCTAGAGCACCACCAAGCCCTCTCCCCCTCGGCCAGAAAAAAACAGAGCAGTGTGCTCTGCTCTTACGCGAGGGGGTATATATAGGCACCTCATTGGTCCCGGTTGGTGGCATGAACCGGG
>NC_053028.1:56452571-56488855 GCF_003073215.2 Triticum urartu
GCTATGGGTTTCTAGCAAGAACGTTTCTTACCTACGCAAAAACCACAACGTGATATGCCAATTGCTATTTACCCTTCATAAGGACCCTTTTCATCGAATCCGATCCGACTAAAGTGGGAGAGACAGACACCCGCTAGCCACCTTATGCAACTAGTGCATGTCAGTCGGTGGAACCAGTCTCACGTAAGAGTGCGTATAAGGTCGGTCTGGGCTGCTTCATCCCACAATGCCGCCGAATCAAGATTGGACTAGTAACGGTAAGCATATTGAACAAAATCAACGCCCACAACTACTTTGTGTTCTACTCGTGCATAGAAACTACACATAAACCTGGCTCATGATGCCACTTTGGGGAACGTAGCAGAAATTCAAAATTTTCCTACGTGTCACCAAGATCTATCTAAGGAGAGACCAGCAACGAGGGGAAGGAGAGCAAGGGTATCTAACACAACGGAAGAAGAAGGTGAACATTGACGTGGATTGGTTGAACAGGGTATCTAACACAACGGGGGATGCAACATACACACAGAAAGAAATATGTACAACAACGGACCGCCAAAGTATTTATACAAAATAAACATGTATAGTGTCTCGTATTGAGAGGCTTAAGAATGTATATTCATTTTTTAATCAATTTTCACCGGCACATCTGTTCGAATCACGATGCAGTCAGGAAGCATGTTCTGAAAAGTTTCTTGAGGAATCTGGCAGCAAAGCGCTCTGTCCTGGTTGGCTAGATCAATCAACTTACATTTGCGTATCTCATGACGACCATTGCTAGAAGGGAGATGGGGAGCTTGGACAAGAACATTGGGTAGGACAAGGAAAGGCGGGAATACGGCATAGAAGGTTGATATGGTTGGGTATGACAAGAAAGCATCACGCCAAGAATGACATGTGCTATCAAACGCAGTTAGGTCGATAAATGATCCCAACAAAGGATGGAATGAAGCAGGTCTACTGGAAGGTTAATCCAACCCTGGAGCCCCAACGGACCAGAGGGAGTAGACACACAGAGGGGTAAGACAATTTGCTCGGGCTATGCATCATGGCGAACTCTCTACAAAACACGATAAACGACAAGTTACAAAAAAAACGAGTTGATTAAGAAATGAAAAATGTAGGTAGCATGCTAAGACCAAGGATAAGCATGTAGGTAGTTGCAAACTCAAACTATATCCCATATATGACTTATATAGTTACACGTAAGAAATATTGTCAAGTCACTTGGACAGATGAGGCATTTGATTCTCGGCGGAGTTATATCAGAACAAAGAAAATGAACTTCCTTTGCAAATGTTTCCCTGAGGTTAAAACTTCTCATGACAGAAAGACCACCGGTGAGAACAATTTGCATTGTATGATTGTAAGAACATGATACGAGTAAGATGGTGCCACGAATATAAAAACAAGTGCAGTCCTAGGCCAGATGATGCCAATACATATGGCAGCAGTACGGATAAATTCTTCTAAGGTAATTGATGAGTCAGCCACTTAGGCAGTTATAATCCTCTTGTCCAGGTTTGCCAATCACCAAATAAAGCACACAGTTAAGTTGAGGCGCATCGACGATCGATCGATCCCGTTGCATCGTGGGTTCTAACACTTCTTTGGGATCTAGGGTTCTAACATCATCATATATCCCTTGGAGGAGAATACAGTAAAAGTCTAACCTAACAACGGGGTGCAGAACGATCGCGTGACGGCGGATACTAACTAACCACAACGCACGAACAGGAGAGATAGATCGACACAAAAGGAAAGGAAAGGATGCTAGGGTTCAGGGAGGGGGATGGATCGACCTTGTAGGCGAGGATGGGATGCAAGCGCTCGGGGAAGACGAGCAGGCGTCTTCTCTGGCGGTGGCTCGCTTCCCGAACGACGATATCTATCTCGGAACGGGCTCTACATGGGCGCCTCCATTGTCTCAAAAACAAACAAAACAGCGCCCCCACCCTAAAAAAAAGAACAACGCCCAGCTGACTCCCCTCCAGAAAAAGAAACATACGCAAATATTTTGACTTGGATATTTTTTTTGCCAGCAAATGTTTAGACTTGGATTTTTCCCATCTCTATATTGGAGCATAACAGTCTCCATGTAGCAATTCTTTGGTCTATGTACGGAGCTGGGAACAGAAGTTCAGAGGCGACATGAATCTCCTCGGATCACTCAAGCTCGGGAGCCAAAATCAATTTTTATGTCGGCGCGCACCGCCGTATGAAGAGCAAACACTAGTGTTCTCTCTGACGATGTGAAACAGAACAGGCAGGTCATGGAACTGGGGATACACAGGACCGGAGGGGCTCCGGTCCAAGAGTCAAACATGAACCATCTCCACAACAGTATATGCATCTGATGCTATCAGATGTGTATTTTTGGTGCTAGTATTAAGTTGAAAATTTTACAGGAGATGAACTTTTTGCACATAAAGAAAAACACATGCTAATCTACAACCTATCAGTTCAAGCATAGACAGCAGTAGCAACCATCTGGTTCAATGCCAAAGTTAAAGCAGACACGAAGCCTAGCTTGAATGTCACCCATCTAGTCTGAAACTAAATGCATCGTCAACAACTTATGTACCATATTTCGCAAAATAAAATAAAATTATGTACCATGTTCAGATGTTCTATCACCAACCTGGCTTCTCTGTGCTGAAAGGAACAAAACACATAGCAAATATTCCTACACTCAAGAGCAAACCAAGATGTTCAGGTCCATCTTTCAGTAGTCATGCACCTAAAGAAGAAGAATCTATTGATAACTGCAAACATTTCAAGGATGGATATAACTGCAAACATTTCAGTGCTCCTCCTACCGTCAACATCTCTTATACTGACTGCAAAAGAGGCATTGAGGCACTGTTCTCTTCCCTGCTCCAACGTCAATTTTTCGTAACAAGCTAGTAGAGCTGGCTTAAAGATAAACATAATTTCCATGCATGCTGAACTAAGAGGCTACAAACCGATCACGACGTCGTCATGCTACAAATATATCCAACATACAAAGGTTCAGTACATCTTGGATCATACCTACAAAAAGTCGACATGTCTTACAAAATGAGCTGCTACAGGGAGCAGTAATAACCATGCATCAAGACCATCAATCATCACGGACACGAATAGAACATACTGGGCACAACCCATGTAGCTTGCATCATACTCCCACTGTTCATTGGAATGAAGACTTTTGGATTGGAGGCATCTCCCCGCAGGGGCTAGCCCAACTCAAATGTGATCCACTGTTTCCTATTACAGCAGTATATACAGTTGCTTCTCCCTCCCCATCTCTCCGGGTTCATGCAACACAAGGGCTGGATTCTCTCATCGATACTGATGAAGATCGCCCAGTTTTCTAGCTTCTCCACCTTTACCCACCTTGCTGGTTCAGTTGATAGGTCCAGTCGGAAAGCTTCAAAGGTGTCCCCTGTTGATGGAGAATGTTTTTTACAACCGACCATGAGAAGCATGTCACCACACGCGACAAGCCACGGGTGCGAAAGATGCCATTTGCTGGTCATGCTGCCATCCAGATCAACTGCTATTTTCTGTATGCGTATCCGGGGTTCCAAGTGCACCATATAGAGCCTGCGATCATGATCCATGCCAAAGACCTGCCCTTTGAAGAGCAAGACCTGCTTAATTGTTCCATTGCGAGGAGAACGTCTCAACCAAGAAGCGCTACCAACACGCCAAAAGAAATTGTGGCACCCAACATTGACCAGGAGATGTGAGTTTGGTGACGAAAGAGGAGCCGTGAGGGCAGCATAGTTGAGGAGGATGCGTCCGTTGACCGGTAGCTGCGGAGCTGAGACACTAACACCTGTGAAGACATCAACAAGAAGACATGATTGTTGTCGGTTGGCCAAGATGAGATGGCCATAGGACACACTCCCCCAAAAAAATTCATCCAGCGGACCCGATGGGGATTTGCTGTCAAAAAAACAAGCAAATTGGGGAATCTGACAGCACATGTAGGTGTCTTTGTTGGCAAGATCAGTAACATGGCATGAGCGTCTAAGTACAAGGTTGTTGCTCAATGGGCGAGGGCGAGAACAGCATGCAGGGACGCCAGGTTGGAGGAGAAGAGGTGGCAACAATGTCGATTTGGAGGGATATGAGGAAAAGGAAGCACGCCAAGACGGGCAGGTTGCGGCGAAAGCAAGAAGATCGGGGAAGGATCCCAACCGAGCAAGAACGGAGTACAGCAGGTCATTTGGGAGGTCTGCCCAACCTTGAAGCATAGACATAGCTGAGACAACCTAGATGCAAACTCAAAGTAAAAAGGAGAGAGCGAGAGACCTCTGGCGGGCGGCGTGGAGACGATGGTGCAGTGGGCGGCGGCGGCGTCTTCTCTTCTCTGGCTGGCGGCGGCTCGCTTTCCCTGAAAACAGAGTTACCGGGTGCCTCACTTTGCAAGCTTGCACTAGGCACCACACACATCACAAAAATGCATGAGTTGCACCTCTGGAAATATGAAAAAACCCTTAACAAAACATATGTAGAGCATCAGGGCATAACATGCACACATTAATCATGGCAAAAATGACAAATGTCTAAGATGGAGTAGTAGATCTGACAATTAACTCAAGTAGCCATCTTCTAACAGCATTTCGGGCATCAAGATGAGCTCAAATGAAAATGATGCAATGGAATGAAATGATGCGCTCTCTGAGACGAACATTTTGGTATGCTATATGCATGAATCGGAGCTACGGATGCAAAGTTACGGGGCCTCGAACAGGGCAACATGGAACTGCAAATTTAGGACTTAGAGAAAAAAACGACCTAGGGTTTTGGATTTCAGATCTGAGATCCGGGCACGGATTACGGAGTTCGCCGGAATCCTCGGAGCTCGCCGGAGAGGAAGAAGACGGCCGGGGGCGGCCGGATCCGTACGGGAGGCGAGGCCGGGAGGAGGCGGACGAGCTGGCCGGCCTCGGCGGAGCTCGGCTCCGGCCAGCTAGGCGCGAGGCGGCGGGGAGGCGTGCGGTGGCCGGCTTCGGTCGCCGGCGAGGTGGCGGCGCTGGCGTGGAGGCGGCTCGAGGCGGCGGGGCGGAGAAGAGGCGGGCGGCGCGGCGCCTGGCGCGAAGAAGACGGCGGCGGGGCACGCGGGAGCGGCGGCCCGGGAGGCGGCGCGGGAGGGCCGGCCTCGGGCCCGTGCGGGCCGCGGCGACGGCGGTGGCCGGGTGCCATGTGGCGGAGCGCGGTGGGCGGCGGCGGGCGGACGTTGTCCGGATCGCTCCGGACACGTCCGTCGGTGGCGGGGTGGTTTTTAGGGTTTCGGAGAAGGTGAGAGATCCGAATTTCGGGGGGGTCTATATATAGGCATTGGAGGAGCTAGGAGAGTCCAAATGAGGTGCGGTTTTCGGCCACGCGATCATGATCGAACGCTCTAAATCATGGAGCAGAGTTTGGTGGGTTTTGGGCCAAATTGGAGGGGTGTTGGGCTGCAACACACACGAGGCCTTTTCTGTCCCTTGGTTAACCGTTGGAGTATCAAACGAAGTCCAAATGATACGAAACTTGACAGGTGGTCTACCGGTAGTAAACCAAGGCCGCTTGGCAAGTCTCGGTCCAATCCGGAAATGTTTAATCCCCACACACGAAAGAAAGCTAGAAATGACCACCGGAGGAGAACGAAGCGCCGGAATGCAAAACGGACAACGGGGAAAATGCTCGAATGCATGAGACGAACACGTATGCAAATGCAATGCACATGATGACATGATATGAAATGCATGACAACAAAAACAACACACGGAGACAACAACCCGAACCCGAGAAAATAAATATAACTTAACGCCGGAAACGGCAAGAGTTGGAGTACAAATTGGGAAAGTTATATCCGGGGTGTTACAGGTAAGTGGCGAGAGCGTGTGTGAAGTACACCCTTGCAGGGTTAACATCATCTATTTGAATAGCCGTGTCCGCGCTAAAGGACTTCTGGGTTGCCTGTACAGTTCATAGATAATTTGAAGTGGATACTCTAAAATGCGCAAGATAAGCGTGAGTGCTATGGGTGTCGTTCTCGTAGGGAGACGGGAGCGGATCCATAGTGGTGTATTGATTTGGTGAATATGTGGACTCGTGTGCGCCACCTCAAAAGAGTTACTTGCAGTCGTAGTTCAGTATAACCACCGAGTCAAAGCTGTCTTGTTGCAGTCAAAATCCGCCACCCTTTTATTGATACCGATGCATATGTAGCTAGTTCTGATGTAAGTCTTGCTAGTTACATTTTTACTCACGTTTGCTTAATTTATGTTTTTGTAGAGAGACTTCAGTCCCACTAGTAGTTCCGCGTGGACTTCGACGTTTAGCTTGTTACCTCAGCTATGATCTCGTACCCTTGAGAGGGTCTTGTAGATAGTCAGGCTTCTCAGTCTTTTTCATTTGTAGTTGTCTGTACTCAGACAAGTTAAGCTTCCGCATGTGCTCATTGTTTGTATGACTTGAATGCTGGGTCATGAGACCCATGTTTGTAACATCTAACTTTTTGGAGTCTTATGAATAAATACTTTGAGTCATAGAGTTTTATTGTGATGTCATGTTGTATTTACACATATCCAGCATATTGTGTCTATCCTTAGTAGCCTCTCTTATGGGGAAATGTATTCAAGTGCTTCCAGTGAGCCATGGTAGTCTGCTATAGCCCGGTTTACCAGAGTCCTGTTAGCCCAGTTGCTACTGCTCCGAAACACTTAGACTGGCTGGCATGTGTCCTTCTTCGATCCTGTGTATGTCCCTTCGGGAAAATGTCATGCGGTGTCTTCGGAGTCCTGCTAGCCTGCTACAGCCCGTATTCGGGGACTCCTGCTAGCCCAGTTGCTACAGCCCAAATTCACTCGCTGATGACCGACACGTTCGTTGCTGGTCATGTATGCATGTCCCTGTAAGTTAGTGCTACTTTGGGTTCACGACTAGTCATGTCGGCCCGGATTCTCTGTCATATGGATGCTAGCGATAATATCATATACGTGAGCCAAAAAACGCAAAAGGTCCCGGCTAGATAAGGTGACACCCGTGGGAATACCGTGCGTGAGGCCGCAAAGTGATATGATGTGTTACATGCTAGATCGATGTGGCTTAGGATCGGGTCCTGACAGTCCAACCTTGAAGCCTAGACATAGCTGAGACGGTAGACGCAAACTCAGCACCTTGGTGTTACGGGTGATTGCAGCTTCTCTGAAACAAGTAATGAATCAAAAGACAAATATTAGAAGAATGAACTGGATATTTAAAGTAGTACCGATTACCAAATAGAGAAGCAATACAAAGTGCCAGAGAAAAATATGCTATTTGTGAGGACAGATAACAAATATGCGCTCGGCTAAAACATAAAAGACACTAGTGACTCAGTAATACAGCAAGAGATTGGATCCGGGGGGATCAGTAATAATTACTCCAAGCAGACGTACATAAAGTAGATGAAACCAAAAGCTCCATATGGAGCCGCGGGTCCCCTCTCATGGAAGCATGAAAAATGTTGTTGTACGATTATATGTCCTTTACATGACAATAAATGTCCAGATAAGGAATTTGACACGATTGATTTGAGAAAATAGTTATGTCACGATGCTTTCCTGTAGTTCAAACTTCTTTTGGCATGTTTACTATCTTTAGCCGTCTGTACACAAGTGTTTAAAACTTGGAAAACACTAATGACACCATAACACGGCAAGAGATTGGATTCAGATGGACTAGTCTGCTGCTGACAATTACTCCTACATCGATAATCAAATCTTGTAAGAGCATCTTCAACAGCTGCGCCAAAAGGCGCGCGTGGTAAACTGAGTTTTTAGTGCGCGCGGGATGTTTTCACGCGCTCTAGCGGTGGCGGGAAAGTAGCGCGCGGGAATCGTTTGCGCGCGCGGGAAAAAAGCGGCAGCTCGCGCGCTATTTTTGGCGCACCGCTTTCGGCGCGCCTATAAATTGCGGCGCTCGCCACACGGCTATTCTCACACTCTCTCTTCCTCTTCCGCTGCCATGCGCGCCTCCCCCGCTTCCTCGTTGCTTCCTCGCCACTCCAGCGCCCCGCCACCGACGCGCCACCATGCCGCCGCGCCGCCGAGGAGCGTCGGGCTACCGCGGCGTCCGCCAACACCCCAACGGCTGGTACTACGCCGAGATCCGGTCCGGCGACGAACAAGCCTACTGGGCGGAGCAGACGGCAAAGCACCGCGCGGAACGGTTGGACAGGCGTCAGCGGAAGGCCTTGGCGTTATCGCAGTGCAATATCGTTGAAAATGGTGGGCAGTCGATCTTTTCGGCTAATGATCCTCGTTGGGACGACATGTGGCTCGACACCTCGGACCAGACAAGCGAGGATGACGATGATGATGATGACGACTGGGAGTAGGTTGTAGTTTATCTAGTTGCACTATCTAATAGTTTTTTTATGTCATTGCACCGTAGTTTTATCTATCTATGTTGTGGAACTATGTAAAATATCTATATATCGTTTTTATCTACGAATTTTATTTGTATCATTTTTATTAAAAAAATATGTACGCAATGTTCGTGCGATAACGCGCGTTGCATTTTAGCACGGCTGCTGGAGGTACGTGCGCGCTAAATTTTAACGCGGCTGCTGGAGCCGGCGCTGCCCGCCGCGCTTTTCCAAACGATGGACGCGCTGCAAACTACTTTTTAGCGCACCACGCATTGGGCGGCTATTGGAGATGCTCCAAGTATTTGTAACATTGCCTCAGTCGGTACTAGTGCGAGTGTCATGTCCTGGAAATGTAAGTGGTTACTATCATACGTCAATCCGTTCAATGTGAATACTATCATCAGATGGGACCAAAAATTCCATTAGGCCATGATTGTTGTCATTTGGAAGCCTGTGCGTGACTGTTGTATTACTGTGTGAGAAAATAACAGCACAAAATGAATAATCTCTTACTGAAAAGAACTTGTTTGTAAAAGCTAACCCCATCTGTGTTTCAGAATATTATTTATACTGAAACGGGCGACAGATGGTTTTACATTTCTCCCAAAGTAAACAGGAGCCTCTGTTGGTAACAATGTCCAACAAACAGATACTCCCTCCATTCTCTTATGCAAAGTCACAAACTTAAATTATAGGTACATAGGTAAAATTTAATGACTACTTTGCAAGCCAACTTTTTCTTCTTATTAATTGGGATCATTAATACTCCTGCATGCACACAAGGAAGGAATGAGAAGGAAGTAGCACAGTGTCATTATGACTACATGCATGCAAGTATTAAACAAGTTGCTAGTACGAGAAAACATCATTAAATTTTGCCTCGGTTATTGTTAGTGGCCTTGTATAGATGCAAAATGTATTTTTTTCATAGTGGCCTTGTATAAGGGAATAAAGGGAGTACATAAAAATGTTAGGATTCTTTGATTTGGGTAACCTGAATCCCCTTTCCCATCTGCAGATCGTGGACACAATTTAATTTCACAGTCTAGGGTTCTACGGTGCATCCAAATCTGTTACAACAAAAAAGCAAGTGGGAATCTAATCTATCAATCAAGATTACCGGAGTAGCAACGTGTTTCAAATCTGTCAATCAAGATTACCGAAATAGCAATGATTTGCACGACAAGATGGCCAAAGTAAAAAGGAGAGAGCGAGAGACCTCTGGCGGGCGGCGTGGAGACGACGGTGCAGTGGGCGGCGGCGGCGTCTTCTCTTCTCTGGCTGGCGGCGGCTCGCTTCCCCTCCCCTGCCGCTTCCAGAAACACCTCTCTCCGACTCTCCGTCGCCAAAGAGGAGGGTCGTGGCAATGTAGGGTGTTGTGGCCCAACATGAAAATGGGCCGTGTCTGACTTGTTTTTTAAAACTTGTCCGACTTCTTCATTTCTCGCCAAAAAAAGTTAAGAAGTAATATTTTCTCCTCTAGGTTGAAAACTTCTTGGAACAAGGGCAACCGCAGGCCCGGTCCTGGAGGGGGGCGAACGGGGCGGCCACCCCGGGCCCCCGGAACCAGGGGGCCCCCAGATATGATGCTCTGCGCTACTGGGCCTGGGAGGAAGTTAGCGCAAAAAAAACGAGGCAGGCGGGTGGCCATGACGCCTAGGCTGGTGACGCCACGCGCGGTGATGAGATCGCCCAGCTCGTAGACGCCCCGACGCCTGGTACTGAGATTATTATCGCCGGCGATGAGATGACCCCAGTCCAATAGTGGCCTTCCTGTACGAGGAGACGAGGAGCCTCCCGTTCAGGTTAAAGTTAGCCATGCCGCCGCCGAGATGTACCTCGTTACACGCGTTTCCTTCATCCTACTCCGGTGCCTGGGGTAATGCGGCAACCCATCTCATTTTCTCTTTCTGGAATAAGCAATCGATCTCACTGCCGTTGCTTTGGAGACTGCTCTTCCTATTTGGTGTTCAATGAGTGATCCAATTGGATATATGGTTCGTAACGGAGGCTTCAATGCTGATACTGATCGTATTTAGCTGTTGGACATGATTCAGACAATTGCACTTACGCACTCCTGAGGATTTCATCATTCTACATAATATAATGGCCATGAACAGCAGAATCATAGGCATGTGATTTATGATTATCCCAATTAATTAGACTTCTTCGTGTTGTGTTCTGTAGCGGCCACGTTTTGAGGTCACTCTCTCATCCTCATGGGAGATTTATGTCAATTGAACTGTTAGAGACTATCCAAGCAGGCCAATAATTTTCTTATAATTATCTTCATATTGAAAGGAAGTTCATGGCTGCGACACCATACAATTTTATGTGTTCCAATGTGGCTGTAGTTCCAACCTTCGCACTCATGCATGGAAATTTTACTTATGTACTAATGCTTCATTTTTCCCTGTATACAATGCACAAGCTTCACCTACCTGTATGCATCTATTTGATTCTCTTTTTTCAGGGTAGTTTATCAGTGGAGCTTACCAAGAGAGGCGGTTATCAGTGGATTTCCCAACTTCTTGCCCTCCTAATTTGTGAAGTTTCACTTACGCATGGCTTCGTAAGAGGTGTGTGAAAATAAGATTTACATTCGTCTCATTGTGTTTTAGTTACTTATCATGGACTAGTATATAGAAAATAGTTGTCGCATGTTCATGCCAATGGGTTACTTTTAGCTTCTATTTAATTTTAAAAGTATCCTGTATCCACTACATGAAACTGAAACTTGCTCGTCATTAAAGGGCCCCCGGTTCTAGTTACGCACCGGGCCCCTGAAATCTCAGGACCGGCCTTGGGCAACCGTTTTGGTTTAGTGGTTTTTCTACGGTTTCTTCCCTAGAACCATCATCAAATGACGAGATGCAAGCAAGAAAATGCGAAGACTACTACGACTTCAAATGATCTGGATGCAGTTATCAGTTTTACCTAGTAGTAGGTTCTTTACCGTCCGGATTTATTTCACTTTTTTTATCCGGTAAACTATTTTTTATGTATTCCTAGCATAAACTGCCAAAACGTCCTATATCAGTAAACAAAGGGTGTACTAAAAAAGTAGACCGGGATTTTTCAGAACTAGCAAACATGTCCGTTCGTTGCAACGGGAGAAATAAAATTTATTATCTCTAACACATGGTGTATGTGCGATTGCAACCACTGAAAACTCCCATATAGCCAGGTGATGCAACATTCGTCTTAACAAAAAACTTCCTTAATCTTAACCCTCCATTTGTTAAAAACATACATGTGCAATACATGTATTTGTCAACCAAGAAAGGCTGATGTTTTGAAACAAATGCATGCTTGTGGTGGATTGTCGTCCATAACATGGAATCATCAGTTTGAGGATATCTTTTCATTACAAAATAGACCTAAGAAACAAAAGAAAAATACAATGTCTCGACTAAAATATCAATGGATATACCGCATCTGAGTTAGAGTGAATTTAAAACTTGACTTTATAAAACAATTATCCAGAAGAAGACTGAAATTTCTAGCCATTTAGAATTATATTGGATAGTGTATAATGATGTAATAGAATAATAAGTTTTAACCATGTAGAAAGCTAGAATTACTTGAGCATGATTGTAGCTTGATGTTTGATTAAATAATTACTTATCATTGGGGTATCTTGTATGGTCAACTGCATTGCCATAAATCGGACATGTATATAGGCCAATTGAGTGCATAAGAATTGCTCATAAATCAATCGAGTGCATAGAATCGGAGGTCTTCTTGAGTTCTGAAGAGTCGAATTCGCCCTATCATTCAAAATTTCTCTCCATGCCAGACAGCCACACTACATATAAGATTAGTCACAAATCATAAAGTTACCGGCTTGCTGTAAGAATCTGCTCCTCCATCTTCCTACCCTTTCGGCACGATAGCCTCAACCACATATGATATACTTCACTGGAACAAAGATGCAAACAATATGATGAAGTGCTAAAAATAGGTTGACCAAGTATGGTTCAGAATTGGATCAGGTAAGCAGTTAGGCATATCGAAACAAAGAATGTGCCACAAAATAATTTTCATGCGGAGGTCACACTTTGTTCCTATAAAAAATAAGGTGATAACCTCAATACCACGTCATCAAAATTCCGGGGGAGCACCATAAGCGAAAACACCAATCAACATTAACCTATACATCATGGTATGACGTGTGATTTTTTTTCTCCCCTTGTAACGCACATGCATATTTGCTAGTAAATATCTAACTCGGAAATCAACATCTTGCTGTCTGCATATTACGTCAACGCCTCAATCGCCTATGAGAAACTTCACTGGAACAAAGATACAAACAGTATGATGAAGTGCTAAAAGCATGGTTGACCAAGTAACGTTCAGAATTTGAAATAAGTAGTTAGGTACACGATAAGGCATATATCTAACAAAGAACGAACAACCAAAGAATTTTGATGCAGAGATGACAAGTTTTTACTATAAAAAATATGGTGATATCCTTGTAACGATGTCTTTACAAATTCAGAGAGAAAACCATTATGGAAACATGCAGACCATCATTTAATCTGTACGTCATGTATAACTCGGAATCAACAGCTTTGTCTTCTCTTTAAACGTTAAGCACAACAGTTCCAAGGAGCTCGTTGGAACTATATCATGCTCCTTGGAACTACACTATATAAATGAGATTTGTACTGAACAAGAAGTCTGGGTATGCCAATACTGGTCTCAAATCCATTAATTTTTTGTATAAAGCTCGTTCATGTGTCTGTATATCCCCTTGATCTGGTCTCTCTTCTTCATATGTACTCTCCCTCTTCATGCTGTGAACTTTTTTGGTTTAGCATAACAGGAGGCGTACGGTGATGGTTCAGTCGGTCAGATGCATCTTAGATTTCATCTACCATGCAAGACATGCAGTGTTATTCAGGAAAATGCTTTATTCATCCAGAAACAGATGTTGATTGTTATTTCCAAGTTGCGACTAGTACAGCCGTACAGGTCACGCAATCATGCATGTCACCTCTTTTTATGTTGCCACCACTACATTATTGACTCATAGACCCATCCACCGCTACATCTGGCCATGGGGATGCCGTGGCGGTTGCAGTATGCCGGGACATACACGTTGCACATCGACGGCAAGGTCTGAAGCGACATCCTCATGATCTCAACTGGAGCTTGCTGCTGGGGCTGCGGCTGCATGATAGCTTGAGCCATGCTGTGGATGGCCTGGCATCTGAACTGCTCCAGGATCTGCGCTAGCTGCTGGCAACACTGGTGTCGCATTATATGGCAGCTGCTAAGTTGCCACATACGCGACTGCACAAATGGCCGCGTCACTGTGCTGCACTGGTGTCGCAGGAATTGCACACATGGGTCCATCTGCTGCTGACATTGTTCGGAGCCCTGGTTACAGGTAGTGTCCAACTGCGCAACAACATTGATCCCTAAGGCCTTGTATAATGGGAGGTGTTTCGAGAAATAAACCAGGCTTTTCTTAAGCACCGGTGCTTATTTGTACAAGATAGACGCTTAACTAAGCATCTTTCCTGTAAAAATAGGCACCGGTGCTTAAAAAAAAATAGGTTTATTTTTCTAAGTATCTCTCTAAGCACCTTCCATTGTACAAGGCCTAAGAGGGTTAGGAGAGAGCGAGGATGAACAAAGTCTTCATGATGTCTGGTAATTAGTTTTCTTTGATATATATTTGATTAAAGGATGATGGATGAGGATCTTCATTGGTATTCCTAGATAGCTTTCGTAAAGTGTCCGTTTTTTTGTTTCCTTCTCTACCTGATCATTTCGTATGATTGTGTTAGGTGGTGCTACAAATCTAATCTTGGATGATAATCAAGTATACTTTTTGGCACATGTTATCTAACTGCCATGCAGATAAGTAATCCAGTCCAGTTTTCATCCCTTTGTGAAACCCATTTTGTAATCTCATATACTCCCTTATATCACAAATATCCTTTTTTTTTTGTACAACACAAATCTTGTCGGTGCCGGGATCAATCAACCTCGGGAGGCAAAAGCAAATTTATCATTGTGAGCTCCGCTTACGCTTCACCGGAGGGAGAGAACAGAACACAATATATACAGGCAATCTATTTTCTGAACGTATCAAAGAAAAGAAGATGCAAGTCATCTATACCAATTAATCTCGTCCATCAAATCATGTCAATTCAACGACCTAAACTGATTCAATGTCGAGCGCTAAACGCGCTCAACACATTTAGAGTGCAGTTAATTTAATGCCAAAAATAATGCTAATCACATAATAACACGCAAATAATATCCCACTTAATATCCACATGCATTTAATATACTTTCAAATTAACGTGCATTGCACGTACACATTGACTAGTGGAACTAAAGATACACAACATAGGAATGGCTCCGGTACAAGTGGTGCCACCCAGCAACACAACAGCATACGCATCAGATGTATATTTTGGTGCTCCTCAATTTCATGTTACAGCCAAGTGAAACCTGATGCAAAAAGTTCCTGACACGAAACATATCAAGAATTTCATCCATTTGAGCCTGAAACTAAATGAATCCTCAATAACTTTGCAACCAGATGTTACATCTGGCAATTCCCTGTGGTAAAATTAACTAAAGGGAAAGCACACACATGTTTCAGCGGTATACATATGTCTTCCTTCATTTCGACGCATGCAATCTGAAACGAAAGCACACACCTGAAGAAGAACCCCTTTCTCACACACTGATTAATGGGATGCCTTGGTTAATTCACAAGGTCCCATCATACCTCTTGAGGCAAAGCGACACTTGAAACTTGCCAGTTCCAGTAAAAGAACCAGTAAGTATTTGAACAACACATCTACTTCCTCCGTTCCGAATTACTTGTCTTAGATTTGTCTAGATACGGAGGTATCTAGCACTAAAATGAGTCTAGATACACTAGTAGAAAAGGGGGCTTTGGTCCAGGCCGGGTAAGCCCATTAGTCCCGGTTCAGTCCAGAACCGGGACCAATGGGTGCATTTATCCCGGTTCGTGCGGCTAAGGCATTAGTCCCGGTTCACCTGGGCCCTTTAGTCCCGGTTCGTGCCACGAACCGGGACTAAAGGGTGCGATGTCCATTAGTCCCGGTTGGTGGCACCAACCGGTACTAAAGGTTAGACCTTTAGTCCCGGTTTCCACCAACCGGGACTAATGGGCTTTGAGGCATTAATACCGGTTAATGGCACGAACCGGTACTAAAGGTCCCATTTTCAAACCCCCCCTGACCGCCTTTTCAGTTTTAGAAAAAACAAAAAAAAATGATCGAAATGTCAAAAAAATAAAATAAAATAAGTTTTCCATGTGATATGTGGTCTAGTTGTTGGGAAAATTTACAAATATGAATTCCGACTTTATTTACAAAATCTCTCTAGAATTTGTAAAATGGGCATAACTTTTGCATACGAACTCGGATTAAAAAGTTTTTTATATGAAAAATCATCTACTCAAAAAGTTACATCCGATGGAGACCGCCTACAGCCTGTTTGCAAATTTGTAGAATCCTCATATTCCAAAAGGAAAAAAAGTTATGCTCAAATTTCAGTTTTTTTAAATTTTCATTAAATCTGGTCAAACTATGGTCAAATTACTTATTCAAGAAGTATTAGTGTTACTAAATAATTATTCAAGAATATTAGTGTTATTAAATAATTATTTCAGTTTTTTTGAATTTTGGTCAAATCTGGTCAAACAATGGTCAAACTGTGGTCAAACAATGGTCAAACTACTTATTCAAGAAATATTAGTGTTACTAAAAAATTATTGCTTTTTAGAACAATAGTTTCAAACTCCTGAGGGTTAATAGGATTGACATCTTACTATTGTCAAGAAAACAACGAGTGCAGACTTGGAAACGAGGAAGAATAGAACCTGGAAGTTAAGACAAATCCAAGACAAGTAATTCGGAACGGAGGGAGTAACTGATAAAAGAAGCACATCTCTTTGGTGGATGCTGAACAAAGAGGCTAGAACCTACCAATTACATCACAAATAAGCAAAACTTAGTGCATTTTTTCTGAAAGGGAAAATGTAATACCTATTCATCCACACTGTAAAGATTAAACAGCAAACTGAAAAACAAACTAACTGCAAAAGCTTGAGTAAAAGCCTCCCTACAATGTTCTCAAAACTCAAGGTTGAAATTAACAGAAAAAAACATCGACACTCCTTCCACCATGAAAATCACCTATCCAAGCTGCAGATGGTCCGATATTTTCTCAGAAGAAGCTGGTAGAGCAGCAAGCAGTAGTTGCAAATTGACGGTCATTGGTCATTGGAACTGAACATGCTTGGGTCAACCGAGAAGGCATGCACATTTTTGTACCAGTTTCTCTTGTAGGAAAGATTGGGGTTGGTGGAAGGATCCCACGCAGCATCTGCCTCGTCACCCAAGCTATGTACGATCCAAAGCTGAGAGTAATGGGAGTAGTACAGCCAATTACTCCGCCCTCCCCGTTGTTCCGGGCTCAAGCAAGAAAACGATGGGCTCCTCAAATCAGAACTTACAAAGAGTGCCCAGTTGTCCAGCTTCTTCACCTTCACCCATTTTGCAGGTCTGGTCGACATGTCAAGATGGTAGGTTTTCTAGAGGACTGGTGCTTCAGATGACAACAAGCCAACATAATCACCAACGATGAGAAACATGTCACCACAGACCACTACCCATCGGCCTTGTGGGCATGTGGCCATGCCTTCCCAAAACCTGCTGGTTGTTATCTGCTGCAGGACAAGCTGGGGGGCCAACTTCAGAATGTAGATACTTTGATCACAACCCATGGCAATGAACTGGCCATCGAATTCCACCATTTGAACCATATGGATGAACGGGAAATCTTGGGTTGATACCAAGAGTCACTTCCAACCGGCCAATCAAACAAGAAGTGAGGGGTGCTGACAAGTAGATGGCAGTTAGGTGATGCAGGGGGAGCTGTCATGGTGCCACAGTAGTAGAACTCAAAGTCACTATTCAGTGGGAGACATGGAGGAAATCTTGGCAGCAGTGAAGACATCAACAACAAGAAAATTTCCTTTGAGGCAGCATATGAGATGCCCATAGGAAACGCCAACAAGTTGCATGTTCTGAAAAGTTTCTTGAGGAATCTGGCAGCAAAGCGCTCTATCCTGGTTGGCTAGATCAATGAACTTACATGTGCGTAGCTCATGACGACCATTGCTACAAGGGAGATGTGGAGCTTGGACAAGGACATTGGGTAGGACGAGGAAAGGCGGGAATACAGCATAGAAGGTTGATTTGGTTGGGTATGACGAGAAAGCAGCACGCCAAGAACGGCATGTGCTAATAAACGCAGTTAGGTCGATAAATGATCCCAACAAAGGAAGGATGGAATGAAGCAGATCTACTGGAAGGTCAATCCAACCCTGGAGCCCCGACAGACCAGAGGGAGTAGAAACAGAGGGGTAAGACAATTTTCTCGGGCTATGCATCATGACAAACTGTCTACAAAACACGGTAAATGAGAAGTTAAAAAATGACTTGATTAAGAAATGCAAAATGTAGGTAGCATGCTAAGACAATGGTTAAGCACGTTAAAATAAATCCGTATCTTGTACATACACCAAACAGAACAACCGTTGTTCTAGCTCTGTCAATAACCAACATGAGCGGTAATGCGGATATGCTGAAACTTTTCTAGTGTAGTTGAACACTTAGGCTGTTCTAAGTTCTACCCCCTGTCCACTTGCAGACTCAAACTACTTTTTGCATGGACAATTCAAACTATATCCCGTATATGACTTACTGTTGGGGAACGTAGCAGAAATTCAAAATTTTCCTACGTGTCACCAAGATCTCTCTAAGGAGAAACCAGCAACGAGGGGAAGGATAGTGCATCTACATACCCTTGTAGATCGCTAAGCGGAAGCGTTCAAGAGAACGGGGTTGATGGAGTCGTACTCGTCGTGATCCAAATCACCGATGATCCTAGCGCCGAACGGACGGCACCTCCGCGTTCAACACACGTACGGAGCAGCGACGTCTCCTCCTTCTTGATCCAGCAAGGGGAAAGGAGAGGTTGATGGAGATCCAGCAGCACGACGGCGTGGTGGTGGAAGTAGCGGGATTCCAACAAGGCTTCGCCAAGCGCTGCGGGAGGAGGGAGATGTGTCACGGGAGGGAGAGGGAGGCGCCAGGGCTTAGGTGCCGCTGCCCTCCCTTCCCCCACTATATATAGGGCCAAGGGAGAGGGGGGGCGCAGCCTTGGCCCTTCCTCCAAGGAAGGGTGCGGCCAGGGAGGAGTCCATCCTCCCCAAGGCACCTAGGAGGTGCCTTCCCCTTTTAGGACTCTTCCTTTCCCTTATCTCTTGGTGCATGGGCCTCTTGGGGCTGGTGCCCTTGGCCCATATAGGCCAAGGCGCACACTCCTACAGCCCATGTGGCCCCCCGGGGCAGGTGGACCCCCTTGGTGGACCCCCGGACCCCTTTCGGCACTCCCGGTACAATACCCATAATGCGCGAAACTTTTCCGGCGACCAAAACAAGACATCCCATATATAAATCTTTACCTCCGGACCATTCCGGAACTCCTCGTGAAGTCCGGGATCTCATCCGGGACTCCGAACAACTTTCGGGTTACCGCATACTAATATCTCTATAACCCTAGCATCACCGAACCTTAAGTGTGTAGACCCTACGGGTTCGGGAACCATGCAGACATGACCGAGATGACTCTCCAGTCAATAACCAACAGCGGGATCTGGATACCCATGTTGGCTCCCACATGCTCCTCGATGATCTCATCGGATGAACCACAATGTCGAGGATTCAATCAATCCCGCATACAATTCCCTTTGTCTATCGGTACGATACTTGCCTGAGATTCGATCGTCGGTATCCCGATACCTTGTTCAATCTCGTTACCGGCAAGTCTCTTTACTCGTTCCGTAACACATCATCCCGTGATCAACTCCTTGATCACATTGTGCACATTATGATGATGTCCTACCGAGTGGGCCCAGAGATACCTCTCCGTTTACACGGAGTGACAAATCCCAGTCTCGATTCGTGCCAACCCAACAGACACTTTCGGAGATACCTGTAGTGTACCTTTATAGCCACTCAGTTACGTTGTGACGTTTGGCACACCCAAAGTATTCCTACGGTATCGGGGAGTTGCACAATCTCATGGTCTAAGGAAATGATACTTGACATTAGAAAAGCTTTAGCATACGAACTACAAGATCTTGTGCTATGCTTAGGATTGGGTCTTGTCCATCACATCATTCTCCTAATGATGTGATCCCGTTATCAACGACATCCAATGTCCATGGTCAGGAAACCGTAACCATCTATTGATCAACAAGCTAGTCAACTAGAGGCTTACTAGGGACATGGTGTTGTCTATGTATCCACACATGTATCTGAGTTTCCTATCAATACAATTCTAGCATGGATAATAAACTATTATCATGAACAAGGAAATATAATAATAACTTATTTATTATTGCTTCTAGGGCATATTTCCAACAGTCTCCCACTTGCACTAGAGTCAATAATCTAGTTCACATCGCCATATGATTAACACTCACAGGTCACATCGCCATGTGACCAACATCCAAAGAGTTTACTAGAGTCAATAATCTAGTTCACATTACCATGTGATTAACACTCGATGAGTTCTGGGTTTGATCATGTTATGCTTGTGAGAGATGTTATAGTCAACGGGTCTGAATCTTTCAGATCCGTATGTACTTCGCAAATTTCTATGTCATCTTGTAGATGCAACTACTACGCTACATTTGGAGCTATTCCAAATAACTGTTCTACTATACGAATCTAGTTTACTACTTAGAGTAATCTGGATTAGTGTCAAAGTTTGCATCGGCGTAACCCTTTACGACGAACTCTTTTACCACCTCCATAATCGAGAAAATTCCTTAGCCCACTAGTTACTAAGGATAACTTTGACCGCTATCCTGTGATCCATTCTTGGATCGCTCTTGTACCCCTTGACTGACTCATGGCAAGGCACATTTCAGGTGCGGTACACAGCATAGCATACTGTAGAGCCTATGTCTTAAGCATAGGGGACGACCTTCGTCCTTTCTCTCTATTCTGCCGTGGTCGAGCTTTAAGTCTTAACTTCATACTTTACAACTCAGGCAAGAACTCCTTTGACTGATCCATCTTGAACACCTTCAAGATCATGTCAAGGTATGTGCTCATTTGAAAGTACCATTAAGCGTTTTGATCTATCCTTATAGATCTTGATGCTCAATGTTCAAGTAGCTTAATCCAGGCTTTCCATTGAAAAAACACTTTTCAAATAACTCTGCATGCTTTCCAGAAATTCTACATCATTCCCGATCAACAACATGTTAACAACACATACTCATCGGAAATTCTATAGTGCTCCCACTCACCCTTTTGGAAATACAAGTTTCTCATAAACTTTGTATACACCCAAAATCTTTGATCATCATCAAAGCATACATTCCAACTTCGAGATGCTTACTCCAGTCCCTAGAAGGAGCTTTGCATACTTATTAGCATCTTTCAGGATTGACAAAACCTTCCGGTTTGTATCACATACAACCTTTCCTCAAAAACCGTCGAGGAAACAATGTTTTGACATCCTATCTGCAAGATTTCATAAATAATGCAATAATCGCTAATATAATTCCAACAGACTCTTAGCATCGCTACGAGTGAGAAAGTCTCATCGTAGTCAACTTCTTGAACTTGTCGGAAAACATCTTAACGACAAGTTGAGCTTTCTTAATGGTGACATTTACCATCATTGTCCGTCTCCCTTTTAAAACCCATGTGTACTCAACAGCCTTACGACCATCGAGCTGTTCTGCCAAAGTCTACACTTTGTTTTCATACATGGATCCTCTCTCGGATTTTATGGCCTCGAGCCATTTATCGGAATCCGGGCCCACCATCGCTTCTCCATAGCTCATAGGTTCATTGTTGTCTAGCAACATGACTTCCAAGACAGGATTACGTACCACTCTGAAGTAGTACGCATCCTTGTCATCCCACGAGGTTTGGTAGTGACTTGATCTGAGGTTTCATGATCACTATCATAAGCTTCCACTTCAATTGGTGTAGGTGCCACAGGAACAACTCCCTGTGCCCTGTCACACGCTAGTTGAAGAGACGGTTCAATAACCTCATCAAGTCTCCACCATCCTCCCACTCAATTCTTTCGAGAGAAACTTTTCCTCGAGAAAGTACCCCATTCTAGAAACAATCCCTTATTGCTTTCGGATCTGAGACAGGAGGTATACCCAACTGTTTTGGGTGTCCTATGAAGATGCATTTATCCGCTTTGGGTTCGAGCTTATCAGCCTGAAACTTTTTCACATAAGCGTCGCAGCCCCAAACTTTTAAGAAATGACAGCTTAGGTTTCTCTAAACCATAGATCATACGGTGTCATCTCATCGGAATTACGTGGTGCCCTATTTAAAGTGAATGTGGTTGTCTCTAATTCCTAACCCATAAACTATCATGGTAATTCGATAAGAGACATCATGGTATGCATCATATCCAATAGGGTGCAGTTATGATGTTTGGACACACCATCACACTATGGTGTTCCAGGCTGTATTAGTTGTGAAACAATTTCCACAATATCTTAATTCTGTGCCAAACTCGTAATTCAGATATTCATCTCTATGATCATATCATAGATCTTTTATCCTCTTGTCACGACGATCTTTCAACTTCACCCTGAAATTACTTGAACCTTTCAACAATTCAGACTCGTGATTCATCAAGTAAATATACTCAACATCTACTCAAATCATCTGTGAAGTAAGAACATAACGATATCCACTACACGCCTCAGCACTCATTGGACTGCACACATCAAAATGTATTACTTCCAACAAGTTGCTTTCTAGTTCCATTTTACTGAGAACGAGGCTTTCAGTCATCTTGCCCATGTGGTATGATTTGCATGTCTCAAGTGATTCAAAATCAAGTGAGTCCAAATGGTCCATTTGCATGGAGTTTCATATACACCAATAGACATGGTTCGCATGTCTCAAACTTTTCAAAAACGAGTGAGCCCAAAGATCCATCAACATGGAGCTTCTTCATGCGTTTTATACCGATATGACTTATGTGGCAGTGCCACAAGTAGGTGGTACTATCATTACTATCTTATATCTTTTGGCATGAACATGTGTATCACTACGATCGAGATTCAATAAACCATTCATTTTAGGCGTAAGACCATTGAAGGTATTATTCAAATAAACAGAGTAACCATTATTCTCCTTAAATGAATAGCCGTAGACGTAATCCAATCATGTCTATGCTCAACGCAAACACCAAATAACAATTATTTAGGTTTTAATACCAATCTCGATGGTAGAGGGAGCGTGCGATGCTTGATCATATCAACATTGGAAATACTTCCAACACATATCGTCATCTCACCTTTTAGCTAGTCTCCGTTTGTTTCGTAGCTTTTATTTCGAGTTACTAACACTTAGCAACCGAACCGGTATCTAATACCCTGGTGCTACTAGGAGTACCAGTAAAGTACACATCAACACAATGTATATCCAATATACTTCTATGGACCTTGCCAGCCTTCTAATCTACCAAGTATCTAGGGTAATTCTGCTCCAGTGACTGTTCCCCTTATTACAGAAGCACTTAGTCTCGGGTTTGGGTTCAACCTTGGGTTTCTTCACTAGAGCAGCAGCTGAATTGCCGTTTCATGAAGTATCCCTTCTTGCCCTTGCCCTTCTTGAAACTAGTGGTATCACCAACCATCAACAATTGATGATCCTTCTTGATTTCTACTTTTGTGGTGTCAAACATCGCAAATATCTCAAAGATCATCATATATGTCCTCGATATGTTATAGTTCATCACGAAGCTCTAGCAGCTTGGTGGTAATGACTTTGGAGAAACATCACTATCTCATCTGGAAGATCAACTCCCACTCGATTCAAATGATTGTTGTACTCAGACAATCTGAGTACAAGCTCAACAACTGATCTTTTCTCCCTTAATTTGCAGGCTAAGAAAATCGTCGGAGGCCTTATACCTCTTGACGTGGGAACGAGCCTGAAATCCCAATTTCAGCCCTCAAAACATCTCATATGTTTCGCGACGTTTCAAAACGTCTTCGGTGCCTCAACTCTAAACCGTTTAACTGAACTATCACGTAGTTATCAAAACGTGTATGTCAGATGTTCGCAACATCCACAGACGACGTTCGAGGTTCAGTACACTGAGCGGTGCATTAAGGACATAAGCCTTTTACTGTCTGCATAATTGCTACTATCAACTTTCAACTAATTTTTCTCTAGGAACATATCTAAACAGTAGAACTGAAGCGCGAGCTACGACATAATTTGCGAAGACCTTTTTGACTATGTTCAGGATAATTAAGTTCATCTTATGAACTCCCACTCAGATAGACATCCCTCTAGTCATCTAAGTGATTATATGATCCGAGTCAACTAGGCCGTGTCCGATCATCACGTGAGACGGACTAGTCATCATCGGTGAACATCTTCATGTTGATCGTATCTACCATACGACTCATGCTCGACCTTTCGATCTCTTGTGTTCCGAGGCCATGTCTGTACATGCTAGGCTCGTCAAGTACCTAAGTGTTTCGCGTGTGTAAATCTGTCTTACACCCGTTGTATGTGAACGTTAGAATCTATCACACCCGATCATCACGTGGTGCTTCGAAACGACGAACTTTCGCAACGGTGCACAGTTAGGGGGAACACTTTCTTGAAATTTTAATGAGGGATCATCTTATTTACTACCGTCGTTCTAAGCAAATAAGATGTATAAACATGATAAACATCACATGCAATCAAATAGTGACATGATATGGCCAATATCATAGTGCTCCTTTTGATCTCCATCTTCGGGGCTCCATGATCATCATCGTCACCGGCATGACACCATGATCTCCATCATCATGATCTCCATCATCGTGTCTCCATGAAGTTGTCTCGCCAACTTATTACTTCTACTACTATGGCTACCGGTTAGTAATAAAGTAAAGTAATTACATGGCGTTTGTTCAATGACACGCAGGTCATACAATAAATAAAGACAACTCCTATGGCTCCTGCCGGTTGTCATACTCATCGACATGCAAGTCGTGATTCCTATTACAAGAACATGATCAATCTCATACATCACATATCATTCATCACATTCTTCTTGGCCATATCACATCACATAGCATACCCTGCAAAAACAAGTTAGACGTCCTCTAATTGTTGTTTGCATGTTTTACGTGGCTGCTATGGGTTTCTAGCAAGAACGTTTCTTACCTACGCAAAAACCACAACGTGATATGCCAATTGCTATTTACCCTTCATAAGGACCCTTTTCATCGAATCCGATCCGACTAAAGTGGGAGAGACAGACACCCGCTAGCCACCTTATGCAACTAGTGCATGTCAGTCGGTGGAACCAGTCTCACGTAAGAGTGCGTATAAGGTCGGTCTGGGCTGCTTCATCCCACAATGCCGCCGAATCAAGATTGGACTAGTAACGGTAAGCATATTGAACAAAATCAACGCCCACAACTACTTTGTGTTCTACTCGTGCATAGAAACTACACATAAACCTGGCTCATGATGCCACTTTGGGGAACGTAGCAGAAATTCAAAATTTTCCTACGTGTCACCAAGATCTATCTAAGGAGAGACCAGCAACGAGGGGAAGGAGAGTGCATCTACATACCCTTGTAGATCGCTAAGCGGAAGCGTTCAAGAGAATGGGGTTGATGGAGTCGTACTCGTCGTGATCCAAATCACCGATGATCCTAGCGCCGAACGGACGGCACCTCCGCGTTCAACACACGTACGGAGCAGCGACGTCTCCTCCTTCTTGATCCAGCAAGGGGAAAGGAGAGGTTGATGGAGATCCAGCAGCACGACGGCGTGGTGGTGGAAGTAGCGGGATTCCAACAGGGCTTCGCCAAGCGCTGCGGGAGGAGGGAGATGTGTCACGGGAGGGAGAGGCAGGCGCCAGGGCTTAGGTGCCGCTGCCCTCCCTTCCCCCACTATATATAGGGCCAAGGGAGAGGGGGGGCGCAGCCTTGGCCCTTCCTCCAAGGAAGGGTGCGGCCAGGGAGGAGTCCATCCTCCCCAAGGCACCTAGGAGGTGCCTTCCCCTTTTAGGACTCTTCCTTTCCCTTATCTCTTGGTGCATGGGCCTCTTGGGGCTGGTGCCCTTGGCCCATATAGGCCAAGGCGCACACCCCTACAGCCCATGTGGCCCCCCGGGGCAGGTGGACCCCCTTGGTGGACCCCCGGACCCCTTTCGGCACTCCCGGTACAATACCGATAATGCGCGAAACTTTTCCGGCGACCAAAATAAGACTTCCCATATATAAATCTTTACCTCCGGACCATTCCGGAACTCCTCGTGACGTCCGGGATCTCATCCGGGACTCCGAACAACTTTCGGGTTACCGCATACTAATATCTCTATAACCCTAGCGTCACCGAACCTTAAGTGTGTAGACCCTACGGGTTCGGGAACCATGCAGACATGACCGAGATGACTCTCCGGTCAATAACCAACAGCGGGATCTGGATACCCATGTTGGCTCCCACATGCTCCTCGATGATCTCATCGGATGAACCACAATGTCGAGGATTCAATCAATCCCGCATACAATTCCCTTTGTCTATCGGTACGATACTTGCCTGAGATTCGATCGTCGGTATCCCGATACCTTGTTCAATCTCGTTACCGGCAAGTCTCTTTACTCGTTCCGTAACACATCATCCCGTGATCAACTCCTTGATCACATTGTGCACATTATGATGATGTCCTACCGAGTGGGCCCAGAGATACCTCTCCGTTTACACGGAGTGACAAATCCCAGTCTCAATTCGTGCCAACCCAACAGACACTTTCGGAGATACCTATAGTGTACCTTTATAGCCACTCAGTTACGTTGTGACGTTTGGCACACCCAAAGTATTCCTACGGTATCCGGGAGTTGCACAATCTCATGGTCTAAGGAAATGATACTTGACATTAGAAAAGCTATAGCATACGAACTACAAGATCTTGTGCTATGCTTAGGATTGGGTCTTGTCCATCACATCATTCTCCTAATGATGTGATCCCGTTATCAACGACATCCAATGTCCATGGTCAGGAAACCGTAACCATCTATTGATCAACAAGCTAGTCAACTAGAGGCTTACTAGGGACATGGTGTTGTCTATGTATCCACACATGTATCTGAGTTTCCTATCAATACAATTCTAGCATGAATAATAAACTATTATCATGAACAAGGAAATATAATAATAACTTATTTATTATTAATATTGCCTCTAGGGCATATTTCCAACACTTACATAGTTACATGTAAAAAGATTGAGTTGTAAAAATTGAGGTCTTTTCTCCTTATATGGTTGCGCAATGTCTTGGACCTTCCTTAGATGAATTTTATTTTCTACCCACGGATGGGACTAGGGGGCAGGGGATTCTTATTGCTAGGGACTCTTCGAAGGTCGAGGGTGATACCACCATCATGGCCGAGTTCTCCATGACGATCATGTTCACGTATGGTGGCTACTCTCCTTTCTGTATAACATCAGCCTATGGGCCTCAGGCTACGAGTGATAAAATCCATTTTCTTGAGGAAATTAGGAATACTCGCAGCAGCATTCATGGGCCATGGGCGGTCATGGGTGATTTTAACCAACCATAACCTCAATTGATGGGCAAGTTTAGGAGGATGGTTAATGATCTGCAATTGATGGGCAAGTTTAGGAGGATGGTTAATGATCTGCAATTGAGTGACATTCATTTAAATGGTCGGGCTTATACATGGTCGAATGACAAACAAAACACCGTTCTTTGCAAGATTGATCATGTCCTTGGCTCCGTGGAATGGCACACTCAATTCCCAGTCTGTTTCTTGAAGGAAATCTCATCCTCTTTATCAGATCACTGCCCACTCTTGCTGTCCACGGTCGTTAAGGCATTCAAGTGCAAAAGGTTCAGATTTGAGACCTTTTGGAGGCATAGAGATGGCTTCACCGAAATAGTTGATTCAGCTTGGAATAACTCGGATGGGGAGATAAGCTCCAATCCCATTATGCGTTTCCATGAGAAACTCAAACGAACGGCAAAAGATCTCCAAAGATTGAGCGCTAGAAAATATGGAGACAATCAAGAACAGATTGTTTGGGCAAAGACCATAATTGGCCTCTTTGATCAGGCCGAAGACAGCAGAGTGTTGTCCTTTAGAAGGGAGTTGAAACAAAAATTGATGGGTCTATGCACGATTAAAAGGACTATGGCTCGGCAAAGGTCAAGAATTTAGAGGCTTCGTGAAGGGGATGCAAACACAACCTATTTTCATATCCATGCTAACCACAAAAGAAGAAAGAACTTCATAGGTTCGCTAGCTGATGGCAACACGGTTGTATCCGATCATAATGATATTGAAAAGGCTCTTCGCGGACACTTCATTGGAAGGTTTGGCTCATCGGCTGTCAGGCTTGAGACTCTGAATCTTGATGTTCTGGGTGACAATCAACAAGATTTGAGCAGACTAGAGATGTCTTTTTCAGAGGAGGAAATTTGGGAAGCCATTAAGGATATGCCAAAGGAAAAGGCACCTGGACCACTGACGGTTACAACATCTCTTTTTATCAAAGCTGCTGGCAGATTATAAAAAAAAGACTTGAAGGAGGTATTTGATGCCATACATTCGCTTAATACGCAGGCATTTGATAAGGTTAACAATGCACATTTGGTGCTTTTACCAGAAAGACCAGGAACTAGCAGTCCTAACGACTTCCGACCGATCAGCCTTGTTCACAGCCTAGCAAAATTTGTGTCTAAAGTGCTCGCAAGGAGATTAGCCTCTGTGCTCCCACATATAATTGGTGAAAATCAAGGTGCATTTTTGTAAGGTCGTTTACTGCATGAGAATTTTAAATTGGTCCGAGAGTCAGCCAAGCTTCTGAAGGAAAGAAGATGCAAAAGCCTCATAATTAGACTGGACATTGCAAAGGCCTTCGACACGGTTGCGTGGCAGTTCCTTCCTGAGGTCTTAAAGAGGATTGGCTTTGGTCCTAAATGGTGTGTTTGGATTGCCATGCTACTAAGAACCGCCTCGACTAAAATATTGTTGAACGGGATTCCTGGAGTTAGTTTTTGGCACGGTCGTGGCCTTAGGCAAGGAGATGCCCTTTCTCCCATGCTATTTACAATTGCCATGGATATGTTAAGCAAGTTGTTTGACAAGGCAGATGAATGTGGAGTCATTGAAAAATTCACTAGCAACCATGCCATTCCTCAACGTTTGTCCGTATACGTGGATGATGTCATTCTATTTCTTGAGGCTGCACATAATGAGGTAGAGGCAACTAGAGTACTTCTAAATATTTTTGGGAGTGCCTCAGGTCTGAGATGTAACATGAACCAAAGTTCAATAACTCCAATTTCCCGCGAGGATCAGCTGATTGCCGAGGTTGGTAACATCTTAAACTGTCAGATTGAACAACTTCCCATAAGGTATTTGGGTCTACTACTTAGTCTGAAAAAATTGCGCAATCAGGACTTTCAGTGCTTGATCAACAAGAACAGGGACAAATTAGGGACATGGCGAACCGGCTTTCTGTTTCAGAGTGGTCGTTGGATATTGGTTCAGGCCGTGCTTTCGGCTATACCGATTTTCCACCTCATGTCGTTGGATCCACCTCCGTGGGTGTTCAAGGCCATTGATAAAATTAGGAGAGCTTTTCTTTGAAAGGGTACTGAAGTTGTGAATGGTGGCCATTGTTTAGTGAGATGGAAATATGTTTGCAGACCGAAGGAGTGTGGTGGCTTGGACATACTGGACCTTGAGATTATGAATTTTACTCTAAAGTTGCATTGGGCATGGAAGGCCCGTACTGCTAGGGATCGCTCTTGGAGCATCATGCTCAACCCCCTGGAGTATAACAATAGACAGCTTTTCAATGCTGCGGCGAGAGTGGTTTTGGGAAACGAGCAGCGAAGCTACTTCTGGATGGATAGATGGATTGAGGGGGGCATTGTTGCAGATTATGCACCGAATGTTATTAACGATGTCCCAACAGTCGTCAGAGAAAGAAGAACTGTTGCAGATGCAATGATTGATGGAGCTTGGATTAAAGATATTAAGGGGCAGATTTCTATTCGTACCTTCCATGAGGTGTTAAACTTATGGAGATCGTTACCAATATTCATCTTGATCCCTCGAATGAAGATAACTGGACTTGGACTTGGGAGGCAAAGGGAGATTATTCAGCAAGGTCTGTTTATAATGCGCATTTTTGTGCTGCGGTAAAATGCAACATGGCTAGTGGTATCTGGAAGACTTGGGCGCCTCTGAAAATCAAACTTTTTATATGGCTGGTCGTCAGAGGGCGTGTATGGACAAATGACCGTCTTGCCAAACGTGGTTTGCCTCACCAGGATGCTTGCTGCTACTATCATAACACTCAAGAAACCATTCATCATTTATTCATAGGTTGCTCGGTCGTGCAGATTATTTGGAATATGGTGCTTCAGTGGGCTGGTTTGAGTGAGATAGTGCCTCAAGGATTACCGTTTCTCCAGGATTGTTGGCACAATGCTAGACTCATTACTCAAGGAACTACGAGGAAATCTCTGAACTCCTTAGTTCATTTGATCATCTGGAGCATATGGCGCGAGAGAAACAGAAGAGTCTTTGATAATCACTTCACGCCTTTGCAAAATGTCGTTGATCAAATCAAAGCTGACGCTAGGCAGTGGGAGGTGGCGAGTTTTGGTCGTTTGATCCTTCATTAACTGCATGTTATTGTGTTCAGCTTGTAGGGGCTTTTTTGCGTGTTAGCTGTTCCACGGTTGGGTGTGTAGTTCGTTTTTCTATTTTTTCTGAGTTGTTTTGGATTGGTCGTGTTGTTTATCCATCTTTCTTTAATATAATACATGCAGATCTCCTGGATGTTCGAAAAAAAAACACTTGGACAGACCAGGCTTTGGATTCTCAGCAGAGTTATATCAGAAAAAAGAAAATGAACTTCCTTTGCAAATGCTTCCTTGAGGTTAAAACTTGTTCATGACAGTAAGACCACTAGTGAGAACAATTTGTATTGTAAGAAGATGATACTAAGATTATGGTGCCACGAATATCAAACAAGTGCAGTCCTAGCCGTAATGATGCAGATACATATGGCAGCGGTATGGATAAATCATCTAGGGTAATTGATGAGTCAGCCAGTTAGGCAGTAGTAAACCTCTTGTCAAGGTTTGCAGATCACGAAATAAAGTACACAGTTAAGTTGAGGCCCATTGGCGATAGGTCGATCCCGTTGCATCTAACACTTATTTTAGGAAATCTAGGGTTCTAACATCATCATATATCCCTTGGAGGAGAATACAGTAAAAGTCTAACCTAACAACGGGGTGCAGAACGATCGCGTGACGGCGGATACTAACTTACCACAACGCACGAACAGGAGAGATGGATCGACACAAAAGGAAAGGAAAGGAAGCTAGGGTTCAGGGAGAGGGATGGATCAACCTTGTAGACGAGGATGGGATGCAGGCGGTCGGGGATGACGACCAGGCGGCGTCTTCTCTTCTCCGACTTCCCGAACGGCGCTATCTCTCTATGAGCGGGCCCTACATGGGCTTCTTGTCGTGTCCGGAACTTGTGTGTTCGGCCCGGCTGACAAACAGAGCAAAACAGAACAGCTCTCCCACCCATATAAAAAAAAGATGCCTAAAAAACCATATAAAAATGAAAATACTAACGCCCACACGTGTGGGCGTTTGCATCTCACCCACACGCATGGGTCAATATTCGTTTGTATTTGCACGAATCTTGGCATGTTTTGCCAGATTTTTCATACCACATAGGACTGGACTGGTGTGTGGGTATTTATTCAGTCGCCCACACGTCCGTTTCATCACGTGGAGGGGTTGGTGTGTGGGCGTTTAGGAGTTCGCCCACACGCCAGTTTTCACGCATGCGGATGGATTGGTGTGTGGGCATTTATCAGTTCGCCCACACGCCCGTCTCCTCTTCCACACCCAAAGTTGTCAGTTGCCATGTGTTTTTCTAGGGTACATGGCAACTGCCCTAGCGTGCTTATAAGCAGATGGCAACTCTCTCTTTACCCGAGTTGCCATGTGTTTTGCAGGGTACATGGCAACTGCCCTAGCATGCTTGTAAGCAGATGACAACTCTCTCTTTACCCGAACATGTTTTTTTGACATGCCTTTTTTATAGTGCTACATGGCAACTGCCTAGTGTTAGTAGGTGGCAACTCCTAAAGTTTTCAAATCATGGCAACTGTAGTAGACCAGACCATACATGGCAACAGCTGCAGTTGTCCAAAAATGGCATCTGACACTTGACTTGAGATGACAACTGCAGTTGAGCAACCATGACAACTATAGTTGTCAGACATGGTAACTGTAGTTTAGCAACATGGCAACTGCAGTTAAACGAACATGGAAGAGGGTCCGAACCATGGCAACTGCGGGGACACATGATGACTGTCACGCGGAGTGTGCGGGACCATGAGTACGCGCGTGTGGGCGTTATTTATTTTGCCTACATGTAGGCGTGTGGGAGGGATTGCGAGGCAAAAGACCAGGCGTGTGGGCATTACTTGTTTTGCCCACACGCAGATGTGTGGACTGGTCCTTTAGATACCACATAAAACGTGTGGCCAGATCTCTTAACACCCACACATGTGGGCGTTATCGGGTCCCTGTAAAAAAAGAAAAAACAACACCCCTGCTAACTCCCCTCCGGAAAAAGAAACAAAGGCAAATATTTTGACTTTGATATTTTTTTTGCCAGCAAATGTTTAAGACTTGGATTTTTCCCATCTCTATTTTGGAGTATATCAGTGTCTATGTAGCAGTTCTTTGGCCTCTGTACAGAGCTGGGAACACAAGTTCAGAGGTGGAAATCGCAATTTTATTATCGTGGCACGAATCCCCTCGGATTTACTCTTTTGTATATATCACGTCTTTTGCCATCCCAGGATCACTCGAGCTCAGGAGCCAAAATCAATTTTTATGCCGGGGCGCACCGTCATAGGAGGAACCAACACTAGTGTTCTCTCGGACCATGTGAAACAGAATTGGCAGGTGATGGAACTGGGGATACACAACACAGGAAGGGCTCCAATCCAAGAGTCAAACATGAACCATCTCCACAACAGCATATGCATCTGATGCTGTCAGGTGTGAAATATAAAAGAAAGAAGAAAAAAACAATACATTGGCATTCAGGATGGGGGAATTCGATCATTTAATCAGCTGCCGTGCTTCTTGTCAAAATCATTTCCTAACTATTTCAGCTCAAAACATCCAAGCGAAAAGACCCAAATACGGCAAACTTGCAATTTCTCTCATGTATGCTATGTACCTGGCTCAATAGAAGAGAATCGATCATCATCCATGTTTGTTACTCTGAACATGCTTCAATGAACAGGGCAAAAAAAAAGGGTAGCCAACCCTCCAAAACACTCATTGAAGACCAGACCGTAGATATGGTTTGAAGAAATTACTGGCACGAACATAATTCTATAGAAGGTGAACACAGCAAAATACTTCCATGAACAGGAAAATTGAGCTCATCAACCACCAAGATATGATTGCATAATCCACAGTTTGCAAGGATTATATATACACATAATGCATGCGTTCTTAGTTTTGAGATAAGATCTTAGATGTAGTAAGGCACCGCTAATACATTTTTCAAGAAACTAGGCATCGCTAGTTAGCCACTACTTCGTAGATTAGATGTTCATGCGAGCCAGCGGTGCAGTGGCGTCAAAGACTGCTATTGGAAGCTGCAGCGCGTCGACCCGGCGGAGGAGGGTGTCCCTGAGCCGCCGGAGCGCCGTCTCGAACTCTGGCAGCTCCGCCGCCCCGAGCGCCTTGACGTCGGCCTGCCACCACAGCGCAGTTGACCTTGCCGCCATGGCCCGCTCCACGTTCGCCTCGACTTTTTTCATGCGCTTCTTCTCCGCCTCCACACGCGCCTTGGTGTCGTCCAGCTCCTGCCGCAACACCGCCAGAGCGCGAGCATCGTCCTCGCCATGGACGGCAAGAGTGGCGGCAGCGTCGTAATCCTTATCGAGGCCGCCATCTTGGTGGTAGCGTCGGAGGACGGCATCGACGGAGGGGCTGCCGAAGGCGTAGGCGTTGCCGCGCGCGGAGCGGGAGAAGACGACGACGGCGACGTGGACGCCGCAGAGCGCGGAGAGGTCGCCGGCCATGCTGAAGAGGGTGGGGCGGCGCTTGGAGAAGGCCACCTGCCGCTTGGCCGGGTCCTGGATGAGCTTCATCTCGTCCCTCTTCTTCCTCCCCGTCCCTCCCTTCTTCGTCTTCATCTTCATCGCCATGGATGGTCGATCGGCAGGAAGATGCAGATGCTTAGCTTCGATCGATGGGTTTGGTAGTAGGGGTACTAGTATCTATATATGGAGATGCAATTAATACGTATGGATCAATTCTATCCTTATGGGCTTAGCTTCCATATATGATTATCTGAAACGAAGGTTCCAAGAACCTTCCTTCAAATCCTATTTTTTAAATAATTTTTGGTTGATGGTTTATCAAGCTGACCACTTGGTTCCTTCAAATCTCTACTTCTAGTAGACGGCTTGATAGTCTTCGTTCCATGGTTTTTTTTGTCTCCTCCCACCTTCTTCCGGTTTTTTTCCATCCCTCCTCCCACCTCCCCCGTAACAATTCCGTTGCATGAAAAAAACGGACGAAGACCAAGTAGCGAGCCCCCTCGCACGAAAGAAAATCAGACGAAGAGCATGTACCGAAGCCCCCTCGCATGGAAAAAACGACAGACAAACCAGGAGCGAGGCCCCCCTTGCACGAACCATGGATTCTCTCCCACGGTCTCACCTCTCCCCCACACGAGCCAACCCTCCCACCATGGGGTAACCCTAGATGATCGCGGCCGCCGCGTCGCCTCCTTCTCCCTCGGCCGTCAGCCACCCAGCGACCGCTGCATCATCTCTACTCCTAATGGACGACTTGGTAGTCTCCGTTTCATGGTTTTCTCTCGTATCCTCCCACCTTCGTCTGGTTTTTTCCGTCCCTTCTCCCACCTCGCCCGTAACGATTCCCTTGCATGAAAAAAACGGATGAAGACCAAGTAGCGAGCCCCCTCGCACGAAAGAAAATTGAACAAATAGCATGTACCGCAGCCACCTCGCATGAAAAAAAACAACGAACAAACCGGGACCGAGGCCCCCCTTGCATGAACCAGGGATTCTCTCCCGAAAAACCAAGATGTTCAGGTGCATTTTTCTGTAGTCATGCACCTGAAGAAGAATCCCTTGATAACTGCAAACATTTGAGTGATCCTCCCCGCTGTCAACATCTCCTACACTAACAGCAAAAGAGGTAGTGAGGTACAGTTCTCTTCCCTGCTCGAATATCCATTTTTCGCGACAAAGCTAGTAGAGCTGGCTTAAAGATAAACATAATTTCCATGCATGTTGAACTGAGAGGCTACAAATTCCGCACGACATTGTTATACCACAAATATATCCAACATACAAAGGTAAAGTACTTGTTGGATCATACCTACATAAAAGTCAACATGTCCTACAGAGGGGAGCTGGTACGGTGAGCAGTAATAGCCACGCATCAAGGCCAACGATCGTCGCATACATGAATAGGACATAGTGGGCACAACCCATGTAGGTTGCATCATACTCCCACTGTTTATGGGAATGAAGATTTTTGGATTGGAGGCATCTCCCTGCAGCGGCTGGCCCATCTCAAATGCGATCCACTCTTTCCTATTACAACAGTATATGCAGTTGCTTCTCCCTCCCATCTCTCCGGGTTCAAGCAACACAAGGGTTGGATTCTCTCATCGATACTGATGAAGATCGGCCAGTATTCTAGCTTCTCCACCTTTACCCACCTTGCAGGTTCAATTGATAACTCCAGTCAGAAAGCTTCGAAGGTGTCCCCTGTTGATGGAGAATGTTTTTCACAACCTTGGGGAGAATGTTTCTGTCTGCCCAACCTTGAAGCCGGGACATAGATAAGACGGTAGAAGCAAACACAGCAGGCCTTGGTGTCATAGGTGATGGCAGCTTCTCTGAAACGAATTATGAAGTCTTGCGACAAATTGCGATTTGGTGGTGCATTTATGCAATTGTTGAATACAAGGATGCATATTTGAGGGAAGAGAAAAGAAAAATTGTCAAAAAGAGTAGCAAAATTGGATGGAATTTTTTTCAAAAAGAGTGTAGCGAAATTTCATGGGCATAAGGATGCCATGAACTTGTGAGGTGACAAAACAAGAGGACCTGATGAGTTCGCATCAGGTAAAGGAAAGTAATTGCATAGAAGGAAAAGAAGTAGAGAAAGAAGACAATAAAAAGTGCTAAAAGACAGAAACCACGGAAGAAGAAGGTGAACATTGACGTGGATTGGTTGAACAGGGTATCTAACACAACGGGGGATGCAACATACACACAGAAAGAAATATGTACAACAACGGACCGCCAAAGTATTTATACAAAATAAACATGTATAGTGTCTCGTATTGAGAGGCTTAAGAATGTATATTCATTTTTTAATCAATTTTCACCGGCACATCTGTTCGAATCACGATGCAGTCAGGAAGCATGTTCTGAAAAGTTTCTTGAGGAATCTGGCAGCAAAGCGCTCTGTCCTGGTTGGCTAGATCAATCAACTTACATTTGCGTATCTCATGACGACCATTGCTAGAAGGGAGATGGGGAGCTTGGACAAGAACATTGGGTAGGACAAGGAAAGGCGGGAATACGGCATAGAAGGTTGATATGGTTGGGTATGACAAGAAAGCATCACGCCAAGAATGACATGTGCTATCAAACGCAGTTAGGTCGATAAATGATCC